>NC_072732.1:82975441-83275441 GCF_026930045.1 Uloborus diversus | reverse complement strand
CGTAAATCTACGTAGCTACACACAATGCTCAAGCTTAGGTTTACCCCAACTGAAGAGTCCTGAAAAGAACATGAATAACAGCTGTATTTAAGACTCACAAGATAAATATTTCTAGAATTGTTATTTTTTAAATAATGATACCAACTTAATTGTTCAAACACGCACCGCTACCCTGCAGCTACATGTACGTACGTGGATGCTGCATACATTGAAAGTTCCATCAAGAGCTCTTCAGAAAAGTTATGATTTTTCTGCAGTTGTTGGCGAAAATTAATTTACGTAAAAATACCATTCCAAAGATTCTGGAGAAAAGATTTTTTCTCTTCATATATTTAATGACCCATTAAAATGAGTTAGAAAATGAGAGTGATATTGTTGCTTTTTAAAAGTAAATAAACTATGATGAGTTTATGTTCTAATTATTGGTTAATTGCACAACTTTCATGTAAAAGAGTACTAATAGTAATGTGTTTATCTCAAAGAAAAGTGATTAATACCGAAAAGACTTCGATCTTGAAAACGTTTTTGCATACTCATTATGGCCATTAACGATGTTTATCGGTAAACTTAATGTTTCTAAGTAAAATAAAAAGTACTCTAACGACTTAAGCTTGTTTTATTATTCACACTAATTGTGGATTATTTATTAGCAAATACATTCTGCAATATTTTACTCCATGGCAATTTTTCCCCATGTAACTCTCAATCAATGTGTAAAAATGTTTAAATAGTCGTATTAGTTTAGCTTTAAATTTTAGCTGTATATTTGGAAGAAAAAAAATATTAATTACTGTAGAAATTCGTTATAACTCGGTTATGGGGGACATGTTTTAAACCGTGCTTTAACGTATAACTGCAGTGAATTAAAACTAAATATACAGGTAGTTATCAAAATAATGGAAACACCTGTGAATAAAAGTGACATATTTTAATGCTCTTCGTAAGCAATAAAGAATAAAACTAGGTGTCTGATTTTTTTTTTTATAAACTGCGATGTATATATTCTGGTAGTATGTGGTGACCTAATTGAAGTTCTAAAAGTCTTGGAACTTTTTAAGCGCTTAAAATATTGGACCTCTCAAATTTGTAAAGATCCCAAATTGTTAAAGCGCGTCTAGCTGGAGCAAGTGTAACTGAAACATCTCAACTTTTTGGCGTTTTTAGAGGCACACTAACCAAAGTCATGACAGCATTCACATAGCGCGGTTGGAAAAGCTCGGCTAAGCAAAATAGTAGGTGGAAAGAGAAGCTTAGTGAAAGAGGTCGGCGGGTATTGAAGCGGATTGTAAGGTCCAAAAAGCGCACAACAGCAGCAAAAGTGACCACAGAACTCAATCACCATCTGGATTCACCTGATTGATAGAATCCGCGGTATAAATGATATAGCGGAGTACCGAGGTGAGTTACACAACGGGGGGGGGGGGGGGGGGGTTCTACTATATTTATGTATTATAATTTTATTTTACGAAGCTCAACGTGGTGCTAAATTTCTTAATCGACATTTGGCAATGCTTGACACTATCTCCTGTGTGAAACGATGGTCGAAATGCAAACGATTTTACAACTCGTTTATTTATAAATTTTCTGCTGCTTAAAATAAAATTTACAGATTACTAACTGGTTGAAAACCATGTGCTGCTGTTCTCGAAGAAAAAAAGTATGTTATAGATTTTTTTTTTTTTTTGAAAAAAGAAGTGGATTGAGAGTAGGGAGAGATATATTTTTGTTGACCTCGAAATAAATTTGTAAGTTTTATTAACAATTAACTTTTTTCTTCTATTATCCGTTTTTTTTTTTTTTTTTTGGCAGCGTTATAAAAGTTGTTACTGCCGTTTTATTCTGTGTTTTCTCCTTTTGTATTTATACTTACTGCAAACATTCCACAAATTGCACAGATAGATCATATTAGTTAATTTAAGTTAAATTGACTATGAATACAAATTAGAAGTTTCAATTGAAGACGATGTGCAACAAGTGCTTTGTTTATACTAAATATTTATTGCATGTGCCGCACAATACTAAATCTTAAGCATTTTTGCTAACAAATGGTTAAATAATACAGCTTTGGATAACGACTTCTTTGATTACTTAATTTATTTAGAGATGCATCACATTTTTATGTAAGTGTTGAAAGATGTTCTAGCTTTTTCCATTTTACGTTATCAACATGAAATAGCCAGATCGTTTAAGGAATAAATTAATTTTTCTAACACAATAATTCATAACTAGAGTTTTAAATATTGATGTCATGAAGTCAAATTTACATTTTTGAGCCCCTGCATTTTTCAGAAAATGGAAGCGGTCGTTAAATTAGCTTTTCTGAAATCCTTGCATCTATTAGCTGACATAATTCATTTATAACGACCCATCTCACATTCGATACCTGTTGGCCCCTCATGCATTATTCATCGTCTGCGTTAGAAGTTGGAGTTCATTTCCAAAACAAACAGAATTAACTGGTTTCGGGTTACGCTATCCTTCGTGAAATTTATTTTGCGAGTTTCATAATTACGAGGTAATCAGGGATTGCTTATGGCATTTATGTGCACAGGAGTTCATATAGTTAAATTAAGAATTCATAAGGTAAAATTGATTCGTTTGATTAGTCGCATTACCGTGATTTGTGTTAACAACAGAAATTATAAACTATATATGCATAAAGCAATGACAGCTGAAATGTTTGACTATGAGAGATTTATTTGTGGGGATATGTATAAAAAGGGAGATAAAAACAATATCAGAACATTTTCGATTTTTTTTTTTTTTTTTGCCTTCTCAAATAAACTTAAGATTTTAATTTGAGTTAAATCATGTGCTTTGTAATTGTTGGTTATATTTTTAATTTATGATACATTAGTATCCTGTCGTGGGCATGTAAAAAGCAGTAATTGCAAATCTTTCTCTTTTCTTTTGCATTTTTGTCATCTATTGTACATTACCTTTACTGTACAAGCTTGTTCATTTGATTTCGGCTAAAAAGAAAAGAAAATTCCTGATTCCAACATTTCCCTATTGTTAGTATTCAATCCAAAACTCGTTTCTTCAAATGTCTTGAAAACTCGTTTCTGCAGATACTGCCGTTTACATGCTCACGGTAGTATTGTCATTTGTTTTTGTTTAAATGTTTTAAAATATTTTCAACAAAAATTTTCGAATTAATACTTAAACTAAACGAACACTAATGGATCGTGATATTTTGAAAGGTTACCAAAATGTGTGACGCAGTGATCAAAAAAAAAAAAAAAATATGTATTAAGTAATGTGCGCGATTATGATATTTATCAAAAAAAAAAAAAAACCATCTCTATCTCTCTCTCTCTCTCTCAAAAAAAAAAAAAAAAAAAAAAAGAACTTTGAGCAAGCAAATATTTGTGGATTTCGTGCATTTTAAACTTTTCAAACAATGCAAGTTTTCGAAGATTGCTTTGATTTAAATCAAGTTATCATTTTAAAGCATTTTAGGAAGTTTTTTTTTTCACTATACTTGTTCAATATTACTTTTAAATCTGAGCACACAAATTTGCAATATTTAGCGAAGATTAATTTTAAATATAAGCTATTCGCTCTTTATGCGCATTTTGGTTTTTTAAAACAAGTATCGGCAACAGGTAAATATGTTTTAAATTTCAAAAAGTTTCACCTCAAATAAATTTCAAAACAAAAGAACTTTAAAATGAAATTTAAAAAACAATATTTTTCAACTTTACAGACTTTTTTTTATAAGCCATATTCGCACTAAAAAGCGTGAAATACATCGTGATGAACAGCCACCACGAGGTCAGCCGGTGTTTCATGTTCATTTGAATTTGATAAGGCTTTAGTTCTAAAAATAAAGGACTTTTGCACATTTTGAAGAGAAAAGGGGAATTCTTTCCATTCTCACATCCTTACCTTATCCTAGCTTTTACTGAGTATCATCAGAGTTTTCGGTGTCTGTTACTGGGGATCAGACCTTTTTTCGAAATTGAGCAAATAAAAATAGAATGAATTAATTCAGAGGATCCAGAAGCAGCCAAACGTTAGATCAGATGTAGTTGCATCTGAGAAAAATAGTTTAAAAAGTCGAAATGCATTAAAAGGCTCAGAAAATTGAGTTAACCTAAGAGCGATGTCTTAAGAATGTTTCTTACTGGTGCCGTTACCCTATATGATTTCTTGATTACAACACTCAAAAATGGCAGTCAATCTAAATATCCTTATTTTTAAGGTTAATTCTAAAGGAGACAATTAAATTAAATTACATATTTGAAAGAAGTAGTATAAGCAATATAATTAACGCTATTCCTACAAAGCTGTTTATCGCCTATTTGTTCTCTCAGATTTATAATGGGGTGGTTTCCTTCAGTCAAAAGTACTTCTACTTTTAGTCATTAAAATGGATAGAATGAGAAAAAAAAAAAAAAAACATGGACCCAGAAAATACTTTTATTTTCCCAACAGTTATTTTTTAATTAATTTTTTAAACTGACCGATTTTTCAAATAAGGCGTGGTCTACATGACGTCACAAATGATGCTTTTTGGCGCATCTTTGTACCGCGTTTCCACGTTATGATAACCAAGCAGGGAATTAAAATTCCGCTTTACGCTTGCTATCAACCATATCGTTGCCAATGCACGTGAGTAAAGATGCGAATTAAATATTTTGTTCTGTAAATGGGCAACATTGAATGGCATTTCATCATTTGTGATGTCATGCAACAGAAGTGTAAACAATAAAAGCGCACCGATTTAAGTAATTTTTTAAAAATATTAAACTTAAATAAAGTATTTAAAAAATGGTACCTATGTTTTTAAGCATGCTCTTTCAGAAAAAAATACTTTTAAAATTTTGGAAACGACTCCATTAAAGTTTTGTAAGTAGTAAGTAATTTTATTTTTATTACCTGTTTTAGCATTAACCTAAATATCAAAATATCTGCAATAAGGGCAAACATTTTTTCTCATAAGCAATCTTTCGAAGCATTATTAATAGACTTTTTGTACGATGAGTTGTGACACCAAATTTAATTTTTCTAACTGAAAAAAAAAAAAAAAAAACTACTTTCCATCATTCGATTCCTCAATTTGCAGCCCATTTAAAACTTTTAGAAATCCTTTGTTTTTCTTCAAATCTTTTAAAGAGATTCAACTCATTCTACAAAAGAGTTTACGAAAACTTTCTTTGAAAATCCACTTAATTTAAAGAGTTGGGCTTTTCCAATTTTTCTACTTAATGCTAAACTTCTCTAAGTGCTTCAAAGTGACTTTTTATCTTTTACTCTATATTAAGATTGTCATTAATTATAATCATAACGTAAAAAGACGTTTTATTACGCATTGTTGCACCATTAAAGTATTTTGTAGTGGAAATAGCTTAAAATAAATCTGGCAAAATATAAAAAGTCAAAAATGGTCAATTTAGAAGCAATTTCGTTTATTTTGTTTGCTCTTTATTTTTCTGAAAATTTCTGTCCCTTCCCTCCCTCCCTGAATAAATACTCTTAAATGCGGAAGGCACCTCAAATGAAAAGAAACTTTTTGCAGTTATTCCAACGCTTGCATGCACGTAGTTGTTTATATCTTCAAGGAAACTAATGTTTAATTTAATCCTAAAAAGTTTAACGCAATCAGAACCGTATTTTCTAACGTTTGGGGACATTTTAAAAATTTTCAAACAACAAAATACAAACAAACATTTACTTTTAGTCTAGATGGGAGGGGGGGGGGGGGTCAGTTATGAACACACTTTTAGCACACATAAGTTCCAAATCTTTTCAAAGGTGCCCTTTTTGAGCAACAAAATTTCCTGTGTGTGTGTGTGTGTGTTTTAACGAATAAACTTTATATATTTAATTATTTAAGGTGTTATATAACGTAGAATCCCGAAAATTAGGCCTAATATGGACCGGTAAGTGACAGAGTTTGTGAAAATGTTAGATTATCGAGGGTGCGGGCGGAACATATTCTTACCGCGAGTGTTTTGGTCCTGCCGGAATGTGCCTGAGTTTTTTGGATTCAGCCGAATATCGAGTGCCGAATTCTCGAGACTGTACTGTATTTATTAAAAGATTAAAGTATAGTCAGGGTGAAACTGGACATCAATGAAAACCAAAATTCACCATGAAATGCAACTTTTTAATAATCACGGGAAATTGCGAAAACTGATTGTCATTGAAATGTAATCAATGAAGTTTGATTTAAATACATAGCAAAATAAACTGGATGTTTTTATTTTATTTTTTGCTTTTGATGCGTTTGTTTTTCTATAACACTGTAGACAACAAAATCAAATGGCAAAACTTGTCTTATAAAGTGGTTGTCCAAAAATACGGTACATATGAGGTAGGAATGTCCATGATTGGACTGGTTACAGGTTATTAGTAGTTATCAAATACCGCATGAGAGACTCGCGATTAATGACTGTCATGAAGAAAGGGGGAAAGGAGCTCTGATAAATGACGCAGACTAAGTAACTCAACACAATCTATTCGGATGCATCTATCTAAAACAAGATGGCAAGTAGGATATGGAATGCTTTTAAAAATATGTATATTTCGCTTGGGAAGTCGTTCCATTAATTGGTGCTGTAAATAATAATATCTGAAAAAAAAAGTCGATGCCAATTTAAAATTGATGTCTCAGTTATTTGAGAAATTGTATGCAGTACATAATCACGCCGAAATTAGTTTTGATAATGCAGATTAATTTTAATCTTCGCATTTTTATTGCACGGAACAAAGCAAGGAAACGTAATTAGAGTTCGAAAATAGTGAACCAAATGGTTATCCTCGAACTGCAATGTCTCATGTTTTATCCTTTAGAAGATAGAACTCCAACTGGGTACACAATCTCTGAAAACTCAAGTCGATTATCTATAGGTACAAGAATATATTGATTGCTTGTTTTATTAGCATAAAAGGAATATAAAATTTGAATAATAAAGTACAATCATCAAAGAATGAAAGGAAATTTATTGAAAGTATTATGTATACCAAGGCCGTAGCCAGAAATTTGTTTCGGAAAAGGGGGGGGGGGGTCAAAGATTTTCGACAAAATACACAGTCAATACCGAGTAGCTGCAAAAAATAATTGAATAGTGTTCAAGAAAGATTTTACAATTAACAAAAAAAAAAAAAAAAGCAAACATATAATGTACTGCAATCCTTTACAAGTCAAATTTAAATTTTGAGAATAATGAAGTTTGCTATGCTCAATGGAGTAAATCTTACATTGATGTCCCAAAGTTAATAAAACTTATTTATTAAAAATTGCGCAAAAAAGTAAGTATAGAAAATGTGACATTTTTATATAAATAAATGGATTTTTGCTACGAACAAATTATTTTTTAAAAAAATAAAAAGCCTTGTTTTAATTGTTTTTATTTTTTAAGCAATGTCAAAATCACAAATGTGCAAGAACACAGCAGATTAAGTTTCGATGTTACTGGGAATGCCTTTTTTAATGCACAAAAATTGAGCTTATGGATTTAAAGACATCCGACAAAAGTCAGATTATTTTGTCAGATGTCTTTACATTCATTAGCTCACATTTTATGCACTGAAAAAAAAAAAAAAAACGTTCCGTGCAACGCAGAAACACGTGTCTGCAGTGTCCCTGCACATACTTTTAACGTTTTATTTGCTTTTAAAAATTATTTATGTATGAACAATATTAGATTGATATCGTTTGTTTTGACTTGGACATTTTATATTCGGCACAAAGTTAATTCGTAACATAGAAGTGAGCACCTCGAAGTGATTTTTTGAAAATTCTGTTTTGTTATTTTTCTGTTCCAATTTTAAGCCTATTTTACCGGCGAATTATCATAACATGGACGAGAAAATTAGAATAACATGGATGAGCAAATTACCGCAACATAGACAAGCAAATTAACAATATATTGGTGAAAAGTTAATCATCCATTATTTATAAATATACAGGCGAACCAAATGATCTTTTAATTTTTCTACTACGGGCAAAGCCGTGCGGGTGCCGCTAGGAGATACAGAAATCTTATGCTATTTTTTCCACAGCACATTATATAAAATGTGTTTTAAATCTATCAATAATCATCCTTAAAACATTCGACGAAACATCTTTTCAATTATTTTAAATTGCCAAAATACTCCAGGACTACTTAAATTCATCGATATAAGCTCATTCATATTCTTACTCATAATGATGTACTCATCATAACCAGCGATTCCATGACATAGAGCCCATTATTATTGACGCTTTAATAGTCGATAAGCCTATTTGTTGCTTTAACTAAGGAGCCATCTACTTCTCTCCTACATTTCGCAAGCACTTCTTTCCCTCTACAGCTGAGAAAGACTTCCAGAGAAGCGTTAAACCTCTATCTCAATAAGTATAATCTCTTCTGAAGTCCTATGGGGAAAATTATGATGCGAGTAAGTGGCAACATTAAAGGAGAACATCAGATTTGAGAAATATAATGATCAAGTATCATATAATTTTTGCGGGGGGATTGAGTTACGGTTTGAGCTTAAATAAAGTACAGTTAATGTTGGATATTAAAATCTTTGTGTGTTATTATCGAGATACGTTTTTCATTTTCAATTTCTGTAGTGTGTAAAATTATAGTTTTCTAATTTGTTCATACCGCAATCTTTCTCGGTATGAAAAAAGTAACTTAAAAAATTATGACTACAAGAAAAGCAAAATGTACGATGATAAAATTTTACTTTTCTTCCATTTACTTTTTTACACGAAATACAGGAAATAATGTATTCGCGCAAAAAAAAAAAAAAAAAAAAAATTCGGTCTAAATGTCTATTTTATTCATCTCCAACTGAATGATGAGTAGTTTTTCCGGCACTTGCTAACGTGTATATGTACCTAAGAACGAGTGGACAGCCGAATTATCAATTTTGACCATCCCCAAGTTAATTATCACTATTTTTAATCTCGACGACTTTGCAAATGCATAAAACATAACTAAAAAAAGAAAAACAAATAGTGCGTATAGAAGGTTGAAATTTCGTATGCGGAGTCGGTATGCATCTCCAATATTTGTGCATTACCGTATTCGAAAAATAGTCTCTTAATTTCAAAAAAAGATGGAAATACAGTAAAACCTGTAAAGTTGACCACCCTTGTAAGTGAGTGAATCACCTCTCTAGTTGACCGCTTTTGTCAGGAACAGGATTAGTCTTATGTCATATCTATTAACCTCTATAAGTTGACCACCTGTCTAAGTTGAGCATTAAAGTACTACACCGCAAGAGTGATTAACTTACTCAGGTTTCACTGTTGTAATGTTATAAATTTAGGGTAACTTGTTGATACATCGTCAAGCTTTTGATCGTGAACTTTTATCGCTTCTTTTAAGTTGGCGGCAAATTCGGAGAATTTTTTTTTCCACCCTGTGTTAATTTGGCGAGATTTAGTGAGATTCACATAGAGTCAACGTTTAAATCAGAATACACCAATGGCTTCTCATTAAATAAATGCCAAAAAATATTTGGATTCAATTTTTTAAAACAGTTTACGTTACAAGAATATATCTTGACTTTTTAGTTGCGAAACTAAATTCCTTGCATCTATATTTTTAAATTTTTTCAGGAGATTTTTGAAGTTGTCTGTCACTTATGGATTAAGTTAAGCCTTCAGTTTCGTCCTGCTAAGAGCGAATATAACCCAGGTTTTTCAAGCGTGGTTTTGAATAACAAAAACCTTTCTTTGTTAGCACGAATGATAACCAATGTACCGTAAATTTATTTTAATCCAACTCATAAGAGACACTCCAAAAAATCAGTCCTTCACCCTAGATGATGTGGTACGGCTCCTTGACATTATTAGTACATAATTAGTGAAGTATCCCGAAAACAAACATCGAATCATTCTCATTAAGTATACATCATTATTTAAATACTCATAATGACATTTCAGGCACGTTTCCTTCTCCATGTGACTGTTCTTTTTTACAATTTTTTTTTCTAAATCTCTCTTCCCGTGGTGATTGTATCTACTTCAAATTGTTCATTAATGAAAAAAAGAACAATCCAACTGAATGAACTCTGTCAGTTTTTAATGCTTTCTTGTGCTTATTTTCAACTATTCGTTATGAAATATGTTGCTTCCGTTGCCAAGAATTCTCTTTTAGGTACTAATTTATTTATTCTTTTGTAGCAAGGATTGTAGATATTTCATTCAGCATATCCATTTTCTGTTCATCCCTATTATTCAGTACAATAAGTTTGTTAGCATTCCGTCTATCTTTATCAATTTCGATTCGCTGCTTCGCACGCCACTTTTGGGAAGAAGCCAAATGAGGTTAAAGAAATAGCCAAAAAAAGAAAGAAAGAAAAGAAATTCACGACTAAGAAGCCTACGACATGTGTAATTCAAATGATATCTTCCTATGATCCGTTTGTTCATTACTTTAATTTTTCATCTTACATTTAGAATACTTTATTTCATATTTGTCTGACACAATATTTGTTTACGCATATATTTTTGCTATTCATAATCTGAATTGTTTGGGGTGTATTTCTTTTAAAAATGAAGTGTTTATGTTCTTTTTGCCAATTTATATATTTTTTGAACGTAAAAACGTGTGAGAATATTTGAAATGAGTGTGTATCTTATATCGTGGGATTAATGGCATAAATTAGGAGCTTAGGAAATTAGGACGAATTGTTCTTTTTTTACTTCCTTTTACAAAAAAAGGAAGTATTGTATTCGCGAAAAAAATTTCACTCAAAATCCGGCCTTAATTTCCATTTTGCTCACCCCTGAATTAATTTTGAGTTTTTTTTTCAACGCAACCACACGTGGATACATGCCTAAGAACGTATAGACACCTGAAGAATCCATTTTGACGATCCCCGAGTTAATTACAGCGAGTTTTCTCGTGACGTCCGCATGTACGTATGTATGTGCGTATGTGCGTATGTATCTCGCATAACTCAAGAACAGTGTGTCCTAGAAAGTTGAAATTTGGTACATAGACTCCAAGTGGGGTCTAGTTGTGCACCTTCTCTTAAAGGGGGTCTTTTACACCTTTTGGGGGTAAAATCATTGTTAATTTCAATGTAAACTCAAGCGGTGCTATAATTTGGCAAACACTTGGCAATATATCGCCAAGCTTTTGGTCGCCAAGTTTTGTCGCCAACTTGGCGACGAATTAGGCGATTTTTTTTTTAATCTGGTTTTAATTTGGCCATATTTAGAGAGTTAGCCATTGAATCACATTAAAACTGCCAATATTGCGAAAATTTATCTGTATAAAGCGTTTTCTTTGCTTCGGTTCGCAACAAACTTGGGGTGAAAATATTTTAAGTGCTTCTTTGCTCCCTCCGAGGCTTTAAACTGGAGTAAAAGGAAGTCATGTGATGCACACATCAGCTCGTTTTGAAATAATTTTTCGGAAATGTGAAAACTTGATTAAAAATTCATTGAACATCAATTTTAAAATTTTATTTTCTTCGAAGTTTTTAAGTCTTTTTTCAAAAAGAAAAAAAATCAACAAAATTGAAACATACTATTTATCCAAATTTTCAGCAATTTAGGGTAATTTTGTGCCATGCTGGTTAAATTTACGCCACTTCGAATTTTTTCACACATTTGACATAAATAAATGATGGGGGGAAAAAACCTGGCAGAGTTATGAAATAAGATTTCTTCTCTTTCTTTTACAAAGGTTATTGTTTCACAAGTTACTGTTCGAAGCCATTTTTCAAGTTGTTGAAATTGCTCCGCCTACATTGTAATACTCTATGCAATGTTATAAATGATAGAAATTTTGTGATTTTCTGAACTACAAAGGATAAGTATTTTCACATTGAAAAATTGTATTTTTCTGCTTTAAAGTTGCACGACTTTTGCTAAAAATATTATTTTACTTCCCAGGATTTAATAATAATTATTTTCTAATTTTGGACTACTAGACATTACTTTAGGCCTTTAGAAGGATACAATACTTATTCTTTAAAACAATATAAATCATTAAAATATGAGCGAGACAAGTTATGATTGATAAATTGTTCCTCTAAGTAACCTTGAATGACTCACTGATGTTTTAAGATAAATAAATAATTTTCTGTTGTAAATAAATTTTGACTGATTAAAAAATAGCATAGAATAATGTTAAACATTTAAATAAAGCAACGCTTTAAAATAAGAAAACGAACTTCTAATCTTTATCTTTATTAATAATAAAGCTCAAAGTCTCTCTGTCTAGATCTCTGTGACGCGCATAGCGCCTAGACCGTTTGGCCAATTTTCATGAAATTTGGCACAAAGTTAGTTTGTAGCATGGGGGTGTGCACCTCGAAGCGATTTTTCGAAAATTCGATTTTGTTCTTTTTCTATTTCAGTTTTAAGAACATTTTCCGGAGCAAAATTATCATAAGATGGACGAGTAAATTACGAAATTATCATGAAGTGGAATGGGAGAGCGAATGAAAATAACCAATTGGCGAGAAATTCGTCATCCATTATTCGTAAATATATAGGCGAACCGAATGACCTTTTAATATTCAACTACGGGCAAAGCCGTGCGTGTACCACTAGTAACACTATAAAACAAGTGTAGAAAAAAACTAAGATATATTTTATCTGGTGAGAATGCAGGAAAAAAATTGCCGTGATGAAGCTGATTATAATCCTTGATTAATAAAATTGATCTAACGGTTATTTTATATGGAATTTTTCTTTCCTTTTTTTTTAGATTAATCAGAATCGAGTTCCTCTAATCCAGCGTTAAATGCTTTTCAAGCAAAGAGCACACAGGTTATCGATTCACTTTCAACTCGATGAATATTTGACGGAAACAAACCTTTCTGAGCTCGCATTTAAATATTCGAACCTCTTTGGCCGCATGCCAACGAGGGGATGTCGGATGCTCCCTTGCATCAGTGCGCGGACTGCATCTGACGTGGGCGAAATTCCTGGGCACGCTTGTTCTCACAAAAATGGGAGATTTATATTCTAGTTTCATGCATGTCAAACTATCTGGATTCAAAGTTTCGTGGCTCGGATCAGCTTATTTATTTATTTATTTATTTTCGTTCGGAACGTAGACTTCAGTTTTGTTTTGTTTTTTGGAATTTTGAATCGGGAGGTGTAAGTGAAGGTGTGTGGGTGATATTTGAAAGAATATTGAAATTGATCTCATAATCGTTATGTTGAGAATGATACATTGGCTATAATTCCTTTTAATGAATAGGGTAGTTTATCCAGTTAATAAACAAACCCTAGATTTGCCTGGCTTAAACTTTCCGGGATATTCATGCGTATTTCATTTTCGATATATGAAGAGTGATTCTTTGATCACAAAAGGAACATATCCTTTTTAATGAAATAGGGAAGGGTTGTTCAACTTGTACACTTTGAGAAGCCCTTTGTGCCTACCATTTTCTTCAAATAACTTTTTGTTCAAAGAGCAGAAAACATGAGATACAGTAAAGCCCAACTTTCAAAATTAATTTTTCATCTTCATTAGCTTCTTAGTAAGATAATTCATGGTAAGTTAGTTCATTGGGTTGTTTGTTGGTTTTTCAAAATATATTCTATGAATAATAAACAAAAGCAACACCCAAGTAGTACACGTAATGTTTAATCTTCTCATTAACTCTAAAAATAGTTGTCACAACGTTGACAACCGTTTTAAAACGTTAATGAAACGAATTGAGGTAGCACACGTAACGTTTAAACGTTCCATTAACGTTTTAAAATGTTTCTTACAACGTCGTTAATGAAACGAATTGAGGTAGCATACGTAACGTTTAAACGTTCCATTAACGTTTTGAAATGTTTCTTACAACGTCGACAACCATTTTACATCGTTTATAAAACGAAGTGTGCTATCTGGGAAGTAAATGAACATGGGAAAGTACGATAGGTATTTAATATTCATTTTTACAACCAAACCACCTTTAAAAATTCCTTCTTTTATACAAATTTTGCTAAAACTTTAGCTCTTTGATTAAGCCAATGGTGATTTCTTGTGGAACTCTTAGCAAAGTTCCGTGGAAGGGGTTCACGGAAGGTCCCCCATCCTAGGGTTCCGCGTAACCCAGGTGGAAGACTTTAGAACTAGAGTATTTCGATTAGAGAATAAACACACCCCGACGATTGAACTGCTCGTATTTTTTCTTTAATTAGTTTTGAAACTTTTTTTTTCTTAAAAGAATTGACAACAGTAACTTCCTTCTAGCAATATTATACAGCAGCCTAGCTCTCGGGATAGGTTTAAGATTATTTTTAAAAGGGGCGGGCGATAGGTTGAGAACAAGCCTATCAATTGAATATTTTAATGTGAACAAATACAGCGTGCTCGGATATCGAAAAAGGTAGTAAAGCAAGCAAATAAAAAGGCAGAAACCCCCTATTTTGGAAAATTTAATAAATAAACAATAACCTTTTATTTGTTAGTAGTAAGATTCTAATGTCTCAATTGTTAGCTTTAAGACTTTAAATTTATTTTAAACAATCAGCTTCATTTACATATTTTTTTCTTAGTAATGTTTTTATCGGAATTTCAGTTTGGCAACACTCTTTTAGTTTTGTATGTACAGCATTCCTGTAAATGTAGTGTAACAGATTATTCCATGCTTTTTGATGTGTCGTGTTTCGTTTTGACGTTATATGTTTAATATGTTTTTGTTTGCCCTTTTTTACTCTTAGTCAAAATAAATTTTATATGAGAATATTGCTGAACTCTGTTGAATAATTTAACATCAATAACATTGAAAAATATAATTTATGAGTAATCGAACCCATAATTTATAATACAAATTTTTAACTTAGGGTTCACCTACGTCCCATAATGATCCTTTAAAGGTAGATGTAACGTTTTCATCGTCTGCGAAATTCTGAACATGAAAACGGATAAACGTGACCAAACTTCGTCACAATTCGCTTATAAGTTATGTTTCCAGGATCCGTCGCTGCGTTATATTTGTATATGAGTAATGACAGTGAGTTATCGTGTACCTTTCATCTGAACATCTATCACGCGTGTATAACAGTTGTTCGCGTTTAGTACGCTTAATAGCTCCACCGCTCGGCGAAGAGTGATGCTTTGTGCATAATCTGATGATAACCTATTAGGGCTCTATTCACGTGGAACGGTTAATTAAACCGATGTCCGTATGCAATTCTTTAAATCTTTTGGACATGGAGTGAGTGGAACTTTTATTTTTAAAAATTCTGTCATTTAATATTGCATTGTTTCTGGGGAAAAGAGTATTTTAACTTTATATCATATGTTGTTGTAATTCTCCACCTTTTTTTAATACATTTGATGGGCGATTCTCGAAAAAATGTCCCTTGCGTGACGCTAAGTTTTTTATATTTTCTAGCTAACCAAAGCCTTCAAAAAATAATGCTGTTGGGGAATAATATATGCTTTATTATACTATAACAGTTAATCTCATATTTAATTAATAGTTACTTAAATAAAATAAAAAAAAACTTAGCGTTACAACCGGGACATTTTTTCGAGAATCGCCCTGATACTAAAGCATTTTGATATTATCCGCATAGCATTTTTGGAAAATGTGTTTCTTGGTGTGTGTTCCGTGCGTCTGTATGTGTATGACCGGTTTTTTGTGGCCGCTCTATAGCAAAAACTACGGCATGTTTACTCTTCTACTTGTGAGTGGTTTTTTTTTTTGTTTTTTGAAAACTTTATTCTTTGCACAAAATTTTCTAAAAAGCAAGGCGTCGGAGTCGGAATGATTTTAGAGTATCGAAGTCTGCGTTGGGAGTCAGAGTTAAAAATAATAGAGTCGGGATCGGAGTTGGTCATTTTCCCACACAGTCCGCCACTCAGCCTGTGCTTGCAGGAGTCTGTCTGATTTTGGGGTAAAAGAGTTGGAGTCGATGTCGAAGGCTTTGAAATTCCCGGTGCCGAAGTCGGTCATCTTCGCTCCGACTCCTCAGCCCTGCAAAAGGGAGTTGAATGTTTTTTGTAAAAGGGGGGGATTAAAAAATTAAAATACAGTAAAATCTTATTGTCTTATTAGAGAGAATACCAACGCAACGAAATATTCGTTTCAACGAAATAAATGTTCATTTCTGTTGTTATTGACATTACATTGCGTGAATTCCATTACAATGTAATTCCCGTTATAACGAACAAAATTTCAGATCTCTTGAAATTCGTTGCAACAAGATTTTACTGTGTAATAGAAAACTGTTCATATTTAGATATGCAGATTTAAAATTAAAAAAAAAACAACAAAAAAAAAACCCGACCATCTTAGTCAACTTGTAAGGTAGGTGCGGGTATTAAGACCTGTCGGCTAATAAGGCCTAAGTAACAAAAATACAGAGCGGTCGTGCAACACGAATAATAAAATATCGTCCGACTGAATGTTAAATATTTTTTGTAATATTACACTTTTAGGTCTAGTTTTGCGCTCCAGTTTTCTGTTGTCAATGCTTCCATCGATCTTTGATGTATGAATTATACATATAAACCAATTATTGTACCTTTGTGTATCTCATTGTACACGATGTGAGCAGCTAATAAAGCCTACCAAATTTACTCGTAGGCCTTATTACACTCCTTTGTTTTTTCAACAATGTTTGTCAGTTTTACATCGTATTTTAAATCTTTCTCAATGTATTATGGATGTTTATAAGTAGTTACGACTATTTATTAATTGGTTCAGTGTTATAGTAATACCTCAAGCAGACCTTCTGAAAAGTTTTATTACATGGTTTACGATTTTAGTTCGGACGATGAAAAAGACAATGTGGCGGCTCGCTCCATTAAAAAAAACAGCATCAGCATTTCGGGAGCTTATACCTACACCAGAGAAAATTATGAAAAAAAAAAAACCAATTGTTAGAAGAAAAGCCATTAATTATCACAGAACCCCAGTCATCGAAGACTTGTTTGACAGAAAAAAGAACGAGAAGAAAATAAAAAAAGACGTAAACTCTCAATGAAGGGAATTATACTAAAGAAAACGATGCAATCTGGTACTGCCACACACTTGTGAACAGATAATATGAATGACATGAGACTATATCTAAAATGCGGCAAGTGGTATCATAAGGAATGGGTCGGTGTGACAGTCTTAACTAAGATAATTTTAAGTGCTCTGACGGTTGTTAAACAGAGAATTTTTTCGTCATTTTAAAGTCTTTATATATATATATATATGTATATATATATTGATCTCAATTATCAATATTATAAGCTTATTTTGATTAATTAAGAGTGTTAAAGTTCTTAGGCCTTATTATCCTACCATAGTATAATAAGGCCTAATGACAAGGTTTTAAAATATGTTTTATTTCGTGCTTGTTTTCTGCAAAACTGGTGATTTTTTGTTAGTTTCTTGTAGTAATTGATCTGTATGTTAAATTAATATTACAATTTGTTGATTCGGATGCATAGTTTTTATTTTATTTCAAGTATCACTTAGGTAGACTTTATTACCCACACCTACTTTACACAAAACTATTCCTGTTACAGCATTACGTGTGGTGAAAGTTAAAATTTGAATCTTAACGTCGACTAGTTTATTTGCTTCCCTTAAAAAAATTAATATTTTTATACGTGTAACAGCCTTATTAATTTTTGTATCTTATAACAATACGCAAATAGACCTATGATTGGAGGTTCACAAAACTCGCGCCCAGCATACATTATGTATCGCAACTTTAATTTCCGCTTTGGTTTTTTATTGTAGTTTACTCAGCGGTGCCCACCTGAGGGGGGGGGGGGGGGGTCGTGGCGCAGCCTGCGCCATTGCAATTTTTAGGGGGGTTTTTTAAGGGGTATTTTTCTCATTTTTAGATGGGCTTTTGTTTTTGGGAGGGGGGGTGTCTTTTCGATATGATTGGGGGTGCGCCCTTTATCTTAGGGGGAACCCCTGGCTCCTGGTTTACTAATTTTTTTTTAAAGCCAGAACTCTCATCCCATCAAATCAGAAGAAAGCATATGACCGTTTCTGCTTGCGTCGGATGAAGCGAAACGTCGGATTATGAGACAGGTGGATTAGAGCGGTTTTAGCGTATTTATTGCAATGAAGAAATCTCATTTTGACATAGTATAATGTTTTTTATAAACTAAATCTGTTTGAGTATTGATCAATTCATTATAAAATAGTTCAAACGTTTTAATCAATACGGAACCAATCCCTTCTTAAGGTAGGGAAGATGGTAGAGTTACAAAAATAGCTTGCATAAAATTCACGTTTGGTTTCTTAAATACATTAAAACCAAAATTTAAATACCTACGTGTGAAGTTATAGATTATAGCACTAGTATCACCTTCTAAGAACTAGGCATGAGGAGTAGTCTAGTGTTAAAAAAAGTCAAGGTAATGTATAGAAAAATGCGAGAAGTTAGCGCCTGGAAACGATGCTGGTGCTTTCATTTCCTGAAATGGAGTGAACTTAATGGCCCCTGCGTATTATCTTCTAAGCCAGTTACTCCCAAGAGAGATGTTGATAGCACTCGCTAACGTTTTAATTCACCACCTGCGGCTTGGTTATATCCACAGAGCTCACGTTGTAATCAATTTGGAAAGCTTAGTAAAATTTCTAATTTAAAATAGTTTTTTAGTTTTTTCATTTTTGCTTTTGTCGCTTCTTTTTGTCATAAATAAAGAAATGTAATAATAGAATTCACTTTTGTATTTTTTTTTTAATGAAAATAAATTTTGGCCATAAAGGATTAAAGTATGAATAGAAGGCAGGATAAAAAAAAAAAAAAGAAATCCTTGCACAAATACTCGTTTGGGTTTTTAAATACATTGAAACCAGAATGCAAATACCAATGTGGGAAGTCACGGATTATAGCATGAAAAGTTGGGGCAAAGCTAACCTAGCTACGTCTTAATGCTGAGATTAGGTTCTACGTAGCCTTCATTATGCTGCCAGGTTAAGTTTGCCCCAACTATAATAGTATTCCCGTCTGAGCATAAAGAACAGTCAAGTCTGAAAAAGGGGGGGGGGGGGATTTAGGTAATGTATCAAAAAATGCGTAAAGTTAACGCCTGAAAACGATGCAGGTGCTTTCATTTCCTGAAATGGAATGATCTTAATGACCCTTGCGTATTATCTTCAAAGCCAGTTAATCCCAAAAGATGTGTTCACAGCACTCGCTAACGTTTTATGTCGCCACCTGAGGCCTGGTTACATTCTTAGAGCTCGCGTCGCAATCGATTCGGAACATTTTGTAAAGTTTCTGAGAATTTTAAAATGATTTTTAATTCTTTCCTTCTTGGTTTAGTGTCTCCTTTCTGCCATAACGTGATTATTATTATTATTATTATTATTATTATTATTATTATTATTATTTTTTGTCTTGTCATATTGTAAGAAGTTATTCTATTGATTATTTTCCTCTATCACTGTTGTATAGAGCATTAATGAGTCATTAATCTTCAAATCATGGACATGTAGTGTTTCTTGAGTTTTTGCTGCTTGAGTAATACTACTTTTTTCGAGGATCTGAAACTAAAAACATAAATATGATCTTACAATCTAGCTGTTTTAAAATTTAGCTTGTAATTTTTTTGCGCACAAAAAATTGACAGATCAAACAGTTTAAACATTGGAGTTTAAAATATTTTTTGTTGATAAGATTCAATAGTTTTGTTTTATACGAAAATTACGAAACTAAAAGTCTTTCGCAATTTTAATGCGATGGTTTCCTTCAGTCAAAAGTACTACTTTTAGTCATTGAAATGGATAGAATGAGCAAAAAAAAAAAAAAAATTACATAGACCCAGAAAATACTTTCATTTTCCCAAAAGTTTTTTAAAATTAATTTTTTAAATTGTCCGATTTTTCAAACAAGGCGTGGTCTTTATGACGTCACAAATGATGCATTTTGGCGCATCTTTCTACCACAGTTCCACGTTATGATAATCAAGCAGCGAATTAAAATTGCGCTCTACGCTTGCTATCAACCATTTCGTTGCCAATACACGTGAGTAAAGACGCGAATTAAATATTTTTTTCTGTGAGTGGCAACATTGAATGGCATTTCATCATTTGTGATGTCACACGACAAAAGTGTAAACAATGCAGAAAGCGCAGAGATTTAAGTAATTTTTTAAAATATTAAATAAATTATTTAAAAAATGGTCAGATCCTATGTTTTTAAGCATGCTATTTTAGAAAAAAATACTTTTAAAAAATTTGGAAACGAC
Organism: Uloborus diversus; assembly: GCF_026930045.1. Taxonomy (NCBI): domain Eukaryota; kingdom Metazoa; phylum Arthropoda; class Arachnida; order Araneae; family Uloboridae; genus Uloborus; species Uloborus diversus. Next base: position 83,255,315 of record NC_072732.1, on the reverse strand, counting down.
CCCATTCTTAGATCTTTTGTTGAAACCACTGAATTATTCATTAATAATTTCTTTTCGAATCTCATACGTCAATTGTGAAATGTTTTCGTATGAAGTTACTTTAATTTTAAGTCTCATTTATATTAGATTAGCTGCGTTACGTCAAGCATGTTCAACAATCAGGCTTCAATTAGAGAAAAAAAAATACTGTAAAATTTCCCGTCAAAATAATCGTTCTCAAAGAAAGAAAACGGCAAATCAAAAATTCCTGAATAAATCAAACGCAACCCTCCATAATACACTTTAAATCCTAAAAAAAGAAAGAAGATAAATTGCAAAATTAATAATAATCAATAGGGGACATTTTTACCTCAAAACAAAAACAAAATTTTATTTCGTCACAGTAGAGAAAAAAAAGTTGCAACCTTCTGAATTGTTTTCACGTTAATTTAAAATGAGATCGCGCAAACGATAGTTCTCCGATATGAAATTCTTTGAAAAGCTTTTAAATTTTTTCCCGGTGATTGTACAGCCTTGGTTTTTTTTTTTTTTTTTTGAAATTCAAAGGATAAATTAAATCTCAGGGGTATTTTTCGTGGACTTTCGGATGGCGCTAAATTCGAACTGATCGGGTAACTATTTCGGATACACTGTTAAAAAAATTTCCTGAAAATAGCGGATAAAGTACCGGCAGCAAAGTTGCCGTAAATATCACGTTTCCGTTAAATTATTTTCCGTGACTTACCAGAAGTTCCATTTCTCATTTCTCCGTTTAGTTCTGTTCTTCCATTTATAAATTTTCCGTGATTTAACGAAAATTCCATTTCTTTTCTTTCCTTTGATTTATTTTTCCGTTTTTAAATTTTCCGTTCATCTATTTTTCCGTTTTTAAACTTTCTGTGTCTTTACAGAACTTTCGGTTCTTGATTTTTCGTTGCGCTATTTTTTCGTTTCTCATTTTCACATATTTTACTCAAATTTCATTCTCGTTTTTCTATCCTATGTTTAAAATGATATATAATAGAAAAATAGTTAACTATTCAAAAACTATTATTTTTTAATTTGTATTTATTACTAAAATATATTTTAAGTGAAAGTTTTGCTTGATAACTTACCTTTCAAGTATCTATCTCGAAATTCTCACCTTCAGATGAATAAAAATAATCGAAAAGTACCAACAAGGAAATTAGTGGATTTGAATATAACACCAATTTTTGATGCTGATACTGCTCGATATTTCCTTCGACATCTCCTCGTACATACTCTGGCGTGGCATGGAAAAGCATTCATGAAAAATAGAATATTTTTATTTGTAGAATGAGTCAAATAAAATACCATTAAAAACCGGTTGACTTTATCATGGAATAATATACCTGATGGAGAGTACCGCATACCAATTTACTGTGTTTAAAAACAGAATCATTGACATACACGTGAATAATTTTTTGCTCAGATGATGTATACCCCCCCCCCCCCCGGTAATTTCCGCATTTTTCACTCATTGGAATAGCAACATTGATTTTTAGTGCATAAGCATTATACTTAGGCTAAATATATCAATCAGTACGTTTTACCCGAAATGTTTTTACAAGAAATTTGCAGTAATCTCAAATAAGTTGTTGGATGAGATCCTAAGGAAATAAATTAAATAATTTATATTTTTTATTATTAATGAAATCCCGAAAAGAGTAATGAATGTTTCCAGATTTCTAAGTAGTCAAGAAAACTTATTCTTGTCAAAATTGTATTTTCAAAGATTAACAATCTGCTATGCCTTTTCGCAAAAAATATAACAGCAAGAAATACTTTTATTTAGATATTCAAAATGTTTACTTTCAATCTGTCAAAAAAAAAAAAAAAAAAAACTGAGTGATTCTTTTCTGTCTTGCTCGCACACCACGATAATCTCCGATTGATACAAAATGTTGGCATTTAACGTTTTAATAATTTTTAAGAGTACAACGCGTTAGAGCAAAAACAGTAACTTTATAATAGTTCTATAAATTCTAAATCAGCTACCATCGGAATTCTATCAAATGCATATTAACAAGGAAAATACATTTGTATATTAACATGTACAAAGATATTCAACAATACTTACATGTGACCAGCGGTGCTTAATTTAAGTGTCTCCATTGCATCTGGATACAAGTAATCGAATAGCCTTTATTTTAAATGGATGACACGGGATCCTAAAACTATTCTCACCGCTAGAACACACAATATGACTAACGAATAGAATTGTTCGAAGTATTGAGCAAAATAATACACCGCAATAATATTCTAATACTGACTCAGTAAAACCCACATCAAATCATCAGAGCGATCAAAACGTATCTGCCAGTCTAAAAATGGCGCGAACATTTTTCCAAACCTACAAAGCTCAAAGGCGTATAAACAATTTCGACATAACGAGTATATTACTCTCCAGACATGAAATAGCAAGCTATCTATTTTGTCTGCAGCATCCGAGTTGTTATTCTAAATATGCTTTTAATTAGCAAAATGTAACAGTGCGATTAATAAGCACTATCAATAAGGGATGTTTATCATGACTTGAAGGCTAATCAGAGCAAAATACAGCACAGCGGCAACCCTAGAAATGGAAAAATTCTGTTTTCGTTCTTTACTTTCAGGATGTTTACGTTGTTGTAAGGAAAAAATACGTTTTGAAGCATTACGGAAATATTCTGTTAAAATCAGTCAGAAAACTACCTGAACTTTCATGCCATTTTCGGGCCCTAAAATTGAAATCCGAACATTTCGGTACTTTTTTGGCGTTTAAAAACGCTCTTCAGTTCCTTCTCGGGTGCCCAAGTATTTTCCTGCCAAATTTGGTTGAGATCCAACGTAAATTGTGGATTTGTATAGAGGACATACATACACACATATATATACACATATATTCTCTGTTTTATTTACATATTTTTTTTCTCATTTTAAATAACTGGAGAAGCAAAAGTGTAGTGAGGAACCGCAGTTTTGGAGCTAACTCTTCCCTTCTATTATGTTCTATTGTCTTAGGCATCGAAAAATTTGTTAAACATTGGTAAGTCTTAAATTAAAAAAAAACGAGCTGATGTGTGCATCACATGACTTCCTTTTACACCAATTTAATGCTATTTCCCTATTATTGCAATTTTAATGGGATTCTCTCTCTAACTCTTTAAATATCACTAGCAATGGCCACATTGAAAGCAGATTTTAAAAAAAAAAAAAATCGCCAAATTTTTCGCCAAGCTGGCGACAAAACTTGGCAACCAAAAGACTGGCGATATATCGCCAAGTGACCGCCAAATTATAACACCACTTGAGTTTGCATCGAAATTAACAATGATTTCCCCCCAAAAAGGTGCAAAAGACCCCTTTAGAAACACCCGAATGCAACCAAAATAGGAGGTGCACAACTAGACCCCACTACGAGTCTATGTACCAAATTTCAACTTTCTAGGACATACCATTTTTGAGTTATGCGAGATACATACGCACATACGCACATACGCACATACGCACATACATACAGACGTCACGAGAAAAGTCGTTGTAATTACCTCGGTGATGGTCAAAATGGATATTTCGCGTGTCTATACATTCTTAGGCACTTTTCCGCATGTGGTCGAATCGAAAAAAAAAACTCAACATTCATTTGGGGGTGAGCAAAATGGAAATTAAGGGCGATTTTTGAGTGAAAATTTTTTCGCGAATACAATACTTCCTTTTTTGTAAAAGGAAGGAAAAAAAAAAAGAAAAGAGAAAAAAAATATTGTTAAAAAACGGAAACTTTTAAAAATCTATATCTAATATTCTATATTTAATATTCTATATGTATTCTATATTTTTCATAAATCTATATTTTGATAATAAAACGTAAAAAAAAAATTATAAATAATTTATTCTTTTACGTTTTATTATCAAAAAGTTACCTCGATTACCTTGGTTATCAGTTAATTTCCCAATTCCGTAAAGTCAAGTATGAAAATTAAAAATTTTGGCAAATTTCAAAAGTTTAAATTGCAACATAATGTTTCTTTAACGTCGTAAACGTCCATTATCGCTCATCAAAACCTCTTAAGAACCATACAGTCCTTTATAATACATTATGAAATATCGAAATGGATGAAGATATTCCAAAGCTGTAGAATTAATAAAACATTTTAGTAAAGCTCAGCGATCTGCTAACCTTGTTGGCAGCAGACGGGCCTTAGTCAGCCAATCATTCTTGACGAGAGGATATGGAATTAGTTACGGTTTTACTTTACTCTGTACATATGTTCTTAGAATTAAGTTCGCTTTTTTCCTTACGAAATGCTTAATATAGCTGGATCAACATTTTTAGATTTTTCTTTTCTTTTTTTAAGCGAAGAAGGAGAGAACGTGGGACGCGTGTGTGAACAAACACGCTTCTTACAAAATAAATTTTTGCTTCTTGGAACTTCTCAGAGTTTTTGAAATGAGTTTACGAAGTTTTAAAGATTTTGTCCAATTCATACTCTTTGTGTTTACGATGCTTTTCCAGTGCCTTCAGCCTGTTTGTTCCCATTTCTGAGCATGATCTGAGTAGAAATACTCTTCCAAAAGTTTTTTTCAGTTCCATGAAGTTAATAGCCAGTCGCCCTCTCTCTCCCTCCTCAAGTTTCACTTGAATGAGTCGATAGTATAATCTAAAGCAACACCAGTCCTTCAAAGTAATATTAAATATTATTCTTTTTAAAAAAATTCTGAGACTTATAATGCGTTAAAAAACTTTCTAGGTGAAGCAAAAACGTTCTTGAATCTAACTTTTCTGAAATCATTTTACTTTTTAACTGAAAACCGATAATACACAAACTTAAATCCGTTTTTATTCTATTAAGGCGGTTTAGTTTTCTGCTAATTACAGTTTCTGTTTTGATTTGTGTGCTTATGTCCATTAAAAGAACGCTTAATTAAAATTCTTTTACGTTTTATTATTATTTTTCAGCTCTTTCATTTCACCTTTCTGTGTTTTAAATTTTTTGACTACATGCTTTACATTTTAGTACAGCGTTTTAGGAAGAAATAATGAATCCGCTTTTGTTCGCTAATGTGATGCAATTTTTCGTCTTAAATGTTGTTAAAAAAACTACATTTTCGTGAAAGGTTAATTTTTGTGTGTTTTTTATGTTATTGATTTTTTTTAAGTACAAAGAACATTGTATGTTAAAGAAAAGCTAAGTCTTGCGGCTATGCTTTCGTTTTCTCTCATTTTATTCAAAAAGTACATGGGTTTCAACATTGAAGATTATGTAGTGGTTTCCCCCTTATATGTCTTGTAAAATGTCTTTTTGTTTTGTTTGAACATTAAAATTTATGTGTTATTTTTTCCCTTTAATCTCTTGTAAAAAGATTTTTTCAAGTTGAAGAAAAGAAACGAAAACTAGCAAATTCGGAAAATTATAATATGAATGCAGAGAGTTTTAAGAAACAAAGAGACTGAAAGGATTTTTTAGGGAGTAAATGGCACATCTTAAATTAATATGGGTGGGAGGGGAGTGCTACTTTGTGCAGCATATTTTATTTTATGTAGGTTTTAAAAAATATGCCGTGCGTTAATAATTTTTCTTATATTTCAATATCACAGACATTTTTCATTCTGTTTGTACATTTTTAAATGTATATTTTTAAAAGTGTAAAATAATTTTTATGTTTATTCATTTATAACTTCAGTAGTACCATATATTAAAGTAATTATTAATGCTGAGGTAAAAAAAAAACACGAATTATAAATATAGGTTTGTAAAATCTTGGTACAAATAGCAGAAAAAACTACTTCGCTGCTGTCTACTAACGATGCTACACTTTTTTCAACACATATAACCTTCATCTTTCCCTTTGTCATAAAGTAATATACTCAACACCTTAGCCCCTCTCTTCTCTTGTCAACGTCATGCTATTTTAAGTAAACATATTGCTATTAATTATATTTTTTATTTTAACCGAAATGTGTGATGCCACTCACCTTGTTACTCCTTTTCTCCCCACAAACTGTCAGTTTCATGAACTCCGTCCTCTCTTTAAAGCGCAGAATCATACATTTTTTGAGGCAATGAGAAGCAAAGGGATGTAAGTGCCAAAATTAAAAATTTCGAGATAACCTGTAAAAATGGTGGGTGAGCCTCCCTTCTCTTTTGGAGCAAGAGATAGAACTAGTGTTCCTGGTAGGTGCTGCTATGCATCATTATTTAGGAAACAAATTCAGTTAAAGCCTCCCTAGGACCTGAACTTTTAATGCGTTCTTCTCGAAAATTTAAAAGTTCACTTACGTATCTTTGCTTCTCACTGCCACATTTGAGGCAGTCAAAAACAAAGGAATGTAAATGACAAAATTAAAAGTTTGGAGATAACAAGTACAAATGGTAGGTGAACCTCTCCTCTGTCTTGGGGCATTAGTACTAGTAGCTTATTTCTTAAGCTTAAGTAAATCCCATTGACATCACTAGTTGACATAAATGAAAAATGGGGGAAAAACAAATAAGGTTTGTGCTACAATATGAATAAAATGAAAAACCAACATAAATAAAACCCAAATTCTCGTACAGCATATAGCTATTTCAAGGTTAAAATGATATATCCTCTTCCTCAGTGACTCATCGAAGTGACTCCATACCAAGGCTTCACTCGATACATGTTTCTGTCGATACGTGTGATAAGACGTGTATCGAGTGAAGTCTTCCTCATACACTATTCGCAACTCTAATGAACTTTAGGGGACGCTGCAACCACTGTCTAATGGCGGATGAAAAATGTAAAACAAACAAATGCCTTAACTTATAACTTGCTTTGACGCTTAGTGAATGACAGTAATTTTTCATCGTGTTTGTGGGAAGCTTTGCTTTCCATTCTTCTGAAATTACATTACACCACAAACTGTCTGAAGCCTGTAATTAACCTCAAAGAAAACACGTGGAATGGAATGTTTTACCTTTTTCTTTAGTATTGTTAATCACCGCAAGGTACCGTATTCGAGCTCTGGCGTTGCGAATTATAAAATTTCCTGAAATTTTACGGTGAAAAGTAGTAGTATTAAAGATAAATGTACTTTTTACCGTAAAATAATATTTTCTGTAAAATTTTGTGGTTTAAAAAAGGAGAACGCTGTGGCTAGTTGCGCTGATTAAAAAGAACGACATACAACGAGGGGTTCGAACCCGCGTTCTCGTTGTTCATTGAGCGGTGCGCCATTCTCTATACCAGTGGCGCGCAACCTACGCCCCTCGGGCCAGATGTGGCCCGTGAAGCCGTTCTGTGGGAATCGTTGTTTTGTTAAATGTTTCGAATCAAAAATATACACTCTGAAACCTTCCAAGACAACAGATATTCTTTGTTCCGTATTACGAATTAATTTTTTCATATTTAAAGCAAAATAGTTAGGAATTTGTTTCTAAAAAACAGATGGAAACTTCATATCAATAAAATAAGCATGTAGCAAAAATAACAATAGTTCTTTTGCCTTGTAATTTTCTTTCCTTTTCCACATTTCCCGTGTTATGTATAAAATAAGATTTAAATATATTTTAATTTTATACGTGTTTTAGGATATGACTTGTTCAACGGGATATCTGCCTTGTCCGTGCTAAATGGAAATGTTTTACCTCTTTGGCTAATTCTTAAACCTCCGCAAGGTGGCGTATTCAAGCTCTACAATTTCGAATTCTGAAACTAAGAAATGATATTTATTTTTTTCTTGCCCGCGAAATTCATCTTAGTATGTGGTGCGGTCCTCGGGTGAAAACAAGTTGGGTATCACTGCCCTATACTGAAAGGGACTCGAGGGGTGAGCGCGGGAATGGGAATAATTATATATTTTTTGCTCTAATTCACTTCGCGTACCGATTGGCGCTGGAATCGATTACTTTTTCTGGTACAATTTACGGTAAAATTTATCTGTACGGAAAACTCTTCATTTTACAGTACAATCGAACTCTGTTATAACGAGTCCCGATTTAACGAGAACCCGGATTTAGCGAGGAATTAAGAATTACTTGGACAGTACAATGTTAAGTCTATGGGATCATAGCTTTCTTTTTCGAGCAAATTCCGCTTAAAGCGAGCAATACCTCCTGATTTATTAAATTTCTATTGATTTCCAACTCAGCTTTTCTTTTTTAGTAAATTTTCTTTAAGACTCTAGAGTCAACTGGAGGCTAGTAATAAATTATAAATCTCGAGAACAAACGATGATAGAACTTTTTTTAATTTGTAGAGTAAAGTGGCATTTAAAAATTTCGTATGGGTATTTTGTGTATTCTTCAAAAACAGTGACAAGAATAGGACATGCAGACAGTTCAAAGAAAATTAATCAACTCCTTTGGAACTTGGGTACAGTGATTAAAAAGAAGACAACGCCTCCACTTCTCTCCCGAATGGTAACAAGACCTTCTCGGTTTTGGTGGGAGATTTGGAGTGACTTTTTAACGCCATCCAACTAAGAAAACCGAACAACAACTGACTTGATTGAACTTTGAAAAAACAACAGTAACACCATCAAAATTACATTTTGTGTATACATAATTAAGGTTGATTGCAATTTGAAGAAAAACATATAAATGATTTTTTTTAAGTACAATTCTGAAGAGAAAATGATGTTACTTTCAAAAACATAAATGATAAGGAGAATTAATTACAAAATGATTAAAAGTTATTCAACATTTTAGAAACAATATATTTTTCAAAATCTGTCTTGATTAAAAATAAGAATGATTAAAAATATGCTGGTACAGTAACAAAGTCATGATCAGTGGAATGTCACAATTAGTAATATGGTCATAATCAGTAAATTGTTGGCTTTAGTAAATTGGTGGAAAATATAACTCCGTTTTTTTTAAATTTCAAATTAGATTGAAAATGAATTAAAAGAAGAAGAAAAAAGGAAACTATGGTGAACTTTTATGATTTTTTCATGAACTTAATTTTTAAGAGCACTCGGGTTATAACGTGCAAACATCGCGGGCCCTTTAAGCTCTTTATAAACGAGTTTTACTGCAGTTATTTGCTTTAAAATTTTTCTGAACTTTCATCAGTTTAGTATGCTTTAAAATTTTTCTGAAATTTCATCAGTTTAGTATTTCTGGTTTTCTTTCAAAAAAAAAAAAAAAAAAAAAAAAAGAAGGAGATGCGGGGTTGTTGACTCTCCCTCTCTCTCATCCCATAAAAATTCCATCTACTCTACTCGTTTGGGACTGAACAACCTTACGTTCGTGTCTTTAGTAATTTTCAAAGAAAGACACTTTTCAAACTCGTTACTATTATAATTACTAGAAAATCGCCCGTCAGGGTATGACGGGTGAAAATTGTTTCTACATTTGAACGAAGCCATTGCCCGTTTGGTGATATTTTACAGGTTGAAATTTTAACCTTAGCTCCAGTGGAGTAACCCTAAACTCCAGTAGATAGCGTTCATTTTGACCACTTTTTCGTTTCTTTATTCCCCTGAAATAACGCAGTCATGCCAGTAAAACAGTTAAGTTACCTGATCCAGTTCAGCCTCTTTAGAATAAAGCCTTTCCCTGCATGTCAAACATTACCAAAACATATTATCAAACTTTCATGCCGTAGCGCGAGTTTCATTGCTAATGACGTCAGGAGCGTTACTCCATGTCTGGCTATTGTATATATGAGGACTAATTAGTATTTTTTTTCTTTTATACTTTATCATACCAGTCAAAAACATTCTAAATCACCAAGTACTTTAAAAATATTTTTAAAGTTACCTCAAAGCTGGCTTAAATATGAAGAGTTCCCTTATTTTCCAGGATAAAACTCAATTTAAATTTACTGCTCTAAATGTCTCATAATTCCCGAGAAAATCGAGAATAATTGCCAAAAATGGCACTTATTTTGACAGGAAAATGTGAACAGAAATCCAGTAACTATGTCAAAGGCACAGAGAAAGTGATTAGCGCTGCTTGGCTGCAATAATACCTTGTTTTCTGGCTAAGCCATTAATTTTCTCCTGAACATCTATTGAGTAAATAGAGCAAAGTTTTGAGAAGGATGCAAATCTGAAGGGGGCCTCTAAATTAATGATGCTTCATTTTCGGAGTTGATGAATCTGTATCGGAGGTATCTGAAGAATTATTTTGCATAAATTACGTTCGAAAATTTACCATTAAGGGAATATAATGCGGACACCCTTATCAATTCTTCGCGCCGGAGGAGTGAGAGTACATTTTTGAGCATTTTTAGAACGTGAGAGAGTGTGTAGAAACTACGAGTAGCTGAGTTTTCTTTTGTAGTTTAGTAAAAATGTCTTCATCATAAATTAGGAATTCTTAACTGTTTGTGCCATGATATGAAAAAATTTGATGAATGAATTATTTAGTCTAAATATTAAATGCTGTAAAATGAAATTAATTGGTTGATTGAATGGTCGGATTCAACTTACAAATCGGACTTATCTTTTCTTGCCACAGGCGACTTGCAAATATTCAAATATTTTGTTTTCCTAACCAACTTCAAAAAGAATCTGTTATCAGTTCATAGTGTGTGATTTTTTTTTGTCAGATCGTAGCGACTCACTTTGTGAACCCATTGTGATTATTCCTTTTCTGCAATAACGGGTACAATTATGACGTGTAATTTTTACATTTTCTCTCAGCTATTGAAGTTTTAATTATTGTTTTTTTACTTCGGTATGCTACGATATGAAGTGAAATCACTTTTTGATTGAACAAACTATTCCGAACTATTTGGAAAACTAGTAAAATTATATCTAGCTTTAAAAAAGGAGATAGAAATTGCTGTGGGAGCTACAGAGGTATTAGCGTACTTAATAGCACCTATAAATTATACAGTAAGATAATTAACGGCTACGGACGATTATGGATCCATTACTTCTAGAAGAACAAACTGGATTCTGGAAAGGCAGATCATGTATGGATGATGTGTTTGTAGTGAAACAAATAATTGAGAAGCATCGAGAATTTAATCTAGAAAAAGATATGATTTTTATTGACTATGAAAAGGCTTTTGATCGTGTAGATAGAGAGAAACTGTGGACTATAATGGAAAAAAGAGGCATTCCTAAACATCTAATCCAGTCCTATCAGTCTCTTTATCAAAATACAGATATACTAATTGATACAGAGAAAATCAAAACTAATCAAGGAGTACGTCAAGGCTGTGGTTTATCCCCAACCTTTATTTATATTGATGATATCCTGCTTGGAAAGCATTGGTTAATGCTGGTATTAACCTAAATATAGCAACCTATGTTAATACGTTACTCTTTGCTGACGACCAGATTACTATCCAATCAAATGAAGACGATCTTCAAAGATCCACTTACATACTCCACAAGATATGCCAAGAATATAATATGAAATCTCAATTCCGAAAACTAAAACAATGTTATTTAGGGGTAAAGAGCCAATTAGAAGTAAAATTGTATTGATAATAGAATTATTGAACAAGTGAAACACTTCACCTACCTAGGATGTGACATCACCTTTGACCACGACAATGATGTTCAAAACAAACTACATAGGTTTCAACACTTATGTGGAACCCTTACAAAAACCCTAAAGGGAAAAACGAGAAACGAAACACAACTGAAGTTCTATAAGGTTATGGCGGTGCCAACCTTACTATACGGCTCTGAAACATGGACTTTGAACAGTCAAAAAATTAGTAGAATTCAAGCAGCAGAGATGAAGTATTTGCAATCACTGAAGAACTACGCTATCCTAGACAAAATAAGGAATGAATCTATTCGAAGGGAATTACAGATATTCAGCCTGAATGAAAAAATTACGGAATATCGTAACGATTGGAAAAACCATGTTCGACGTATGGCACGAGGGAGACTTCCAAGAGCTGCCTTTTATTACAGACCAAGGGGCAAACGAGACCATGGTAGGCCCTGGAAGCGGTGGGATGACCAAGAAGCTGGAACAGGCTATATGCCTAATACTTGAAGAAGATGATGATGATGACTATTTTGATTTCAACACATTATACCTAAAATCAAGTGTCTCAGAAATGTATTGTATAAAAAATATTTTTTATTTACTTTTTTTTATATAAGTTGACTTTTTATTTGCAATTACCTTGTATTTTGCTATGTTTGTGCAATTATATGTTGAAACGCTGTGATGCTTGAACATTTTAAACTTCTATTTGTATTTTAAAACCTTGTGCAGTTTTCTACGTCATTTAAGCGGACGAGTTTCACGTCCTTGAATAAATACTTTTTTTTCTTTCCGACCGAACTATACATGTAAAAATATAAACAACAATACTTAAAAATTACACATTTCCAAACATGTTTTAGGGTTCAAAAAACCTCCTTTTTCTAAGCAAAAATTTTTGAGCTAATGAGTTTAGTAATGACATCCGGCAAATGCACAGACACTCGACACATCTATAAGCTCACATCTTTCTGCATTGAAATAGAGGTTTTTTCTTACCACTGTGCCTAAAATCTAACCCCTGTACTTTTTAACGTCGTTGCATGTACTTTTACTTTTTATCCAGTTATTCAATTATTTCTTGAAAGGGACGAGTATCGCTTTGAAATACTTGTTTTAACTGATTATAAGGATTATTTGAAATAAGTTGGGCCTAAAGCCTAGTACCCAACGTAGTAGTACTAAATTTAAATACTAAAATAGTACTTAAAGTAGTAATATAGTAATAATAATATTACAAGTAGTAATAACAGTACAAAAAGTAGTAATTACTCGTCGTAGTAGTACTAAAATTAACATTACTAAATGCATGTTGGTATACGAAATGGTAAGCATGTTATGTCTTTGAAGATTTGTGATACATCAAATAGTAGAAGCATTATGCAAATTTGAAAAAGTCTAGTCACTACTTGTGAGATGAAAAAGTAGTCGTATTGAAGCTTTCTTTGAAAGGATATACTTTTCAGGAAAATATGTAAATACTTTTTGAATGATTACTAATGCTCGGGCTGTTGGATAAACAGTTCCAACAAAGCAAAATTCCAGTGAGAGTTGTGTTTTGATGTTGTTTCAAGCTTTTTGAAGTTTAAAATGCATTTTTTCACTGCAAGGAAGGAAGCTGAGCGATAAAAGTGGTAACAAGTAGTGGAAAAAACAGAAAATATTCCATAAACGTTTCCATTAATTCTAAAACGCTTACATGCATCTCTGCTTTCTTTTTAAATTTAGGCCTGACCGAAATGCAATTGATCTAATAAACCCAATTATTTACCGCAATGAAAGTTCGTAACCAAGCACATTTATAAGGACAAAATAATATTGCTCAAATTTTTTCCAAGGGGGGTGGGACATTAATAGTTGTTATTTTTTTGACAAGTGAAATAAATTTTGGAAGAGCGATGAAAAATAATGAAGACAATGATGGCAATTAACTCCTTATTATCTAAAGTTGAAATGAAGGATGTCATGGAAAGAAAAGATGTACACGATTTTGCTTTTGAAATATTTGTTATTTTATATTTATAAAAATTAAAAAACATTTGAATGCAGCATTTAAAAAATATCTAATTCCTTTTTTCCAACTTTCCTTAAAAAGCTAAGTTTTTTATTTAAAATACAAAACTTAAATGTACGCTTGATTAAGTTTTTGATACGTGTTACCGTTTTTCAAAGTGGGAAATACGTTTCTAGGGTAGTTAGAAATTAACTGGTTCATCTGATTAGGACTTTCATTCTTTCTTGCAAAGTATTTAGGATTTTTATTCTTTTTCATTGCGTAAAAAAAGCTTTTTCGTAAAATTCCAATAAAATAGCTTGCAATCATTTCAAAGCGGACATTTAATACGTCAACTATGATGGGAGCCAAGAAAAACGGTTCTGTTTGAGGAATCTTACAAATAAGCATTTTTTTTCTGCCCTCTGTTTAAAAGTAATAAGTTGAAAGCTTATTTTCGAAATACCGTAGAAAGGAAAAATATCGATTTCAGTCAATGGGATGAAAGATTACATTATTTTAAGAAATATTACCCGAATGACAGAAAAAGTAATTTATGAACACTAATAAAAAATAGAAAAAGCCAAGTTTGAAATTTAGAGACACTTTGTGTTTATGAAATAATTTTAAGTATTTCTTATTTTTAACATAATGTGAAAAAAATACTGAATGAATAAAAATTATAGAAAAACTAGTTTATAAATTTATTATGAAATCTAATCTTAAAATAATAATCTATATATATAAATATGAATGTTTGTCTGTATGTCATCCATGAACTCAAAAACTACCCGGCAGATTTGGCTGAAACTTTCACCGTTTGTTATTTTTGGTACTGGGAATGTTTATAGACCAGTTTGAAAAAAATCATATCGATAGTTCCTTTTTTATTCCAATTTAAGTCACAATCAATTGGATAAATACGAATAAAATTATCGGCTGCAGAAATTAATTCGCGTGAAAGATCTCATTGATAAGAAGTTAGCTGTTGCCATTTTTCTTGAGTTTGAACAAATAAATTCTTTCTTTATTGTTTTATGGCTTTTCATGCAACGGGGGGATTTAAAACTTTTTCTATTTGATATTTTCAGCGATTGATTGATCTTGCAAACTGCGTGAGTACAAAATTTGAGTATAGTCACGGCTTCACTTGATACTTGGACCGATTATTATGAAAATTGCTATATATATGCATTTTTCCACGGAGAAGGTGCATAATATACTCATTGAAGCCACTCGCCACCAGGTGGCACTGCAGAGTAGCAACTTCTGCCCCGTTCAACCGATTGTCATGAAGATCAGTATAATGATGTGTTTTTTTATTGGCGTAGCAACGCGCGTCGGGTACAGCTAGTCTTATATATTTTACATAACATTGTATATAAAATTATTAAACCCTCTATTCATTGCGTTTGATTTGCTATATATATTGATTGAAGTTCTCGGGCAATGAGCTTATGGTTTTATCTAATTGCAAAAGGTTCCATATTAAACAGATGGAAATGATTAGGAGTGTATCTTTTATCGCTACATTTTTATCGACCTGTTTTGAACCTTCCTAATATAAAATTAACGTTCCAAAAGGTTTTCTTATTCACTACTTGTTAAAATATTTGGCACCAGCATTTAATTACTCGAATTTTACGAAAATAGAGGTGGTGGGGGAATCCACAAATTAAATGTTAAAGTCAACGTGTTTTGACTCCTCCAAAAAAAGGAGTTAATAACTTTTCTTTAATCATGTATAACTTGGTGATCATCATATTTTACATAGGAGCGTACTTCTTTCTTCTTTTTAATTAAAACTACTTTTGATGATAAAAAAAATACCCTTTTGAATGGAATTGAACTTTAAAATTTTTGAATTTAGAAAACTTTTTCATAATTTACAGTCGATGCTATCTTGCTAGTATAAACGCAATATATTTCGTTAATGGTAACAGTTATTGTACACCAGAAACTTTTAATTAAAAAGCAATAATCATGTTATATTTTTTGTTTCACGTTGTACACATAGTTACTCTGAGGTTACATAAAGTATCAACATTGTAATTCTCTATTGGGGCGTTATTTCTTTGTTGTTCAATGTAGCTTAAGTGGTAAAATATGGCTGCTTTGCATTTAGGTTGTTGGTAGTGACACAAGCTAAAATTTCAGTCAGAGTCAAAAATCTATTTCGAAAATAAAAATTTTCAAAAACAAAAATCCGCCCTTATATGATTTTAACACATTATTCTTAAACATTATGTGCAAAAAATATTTTTATACCGAAAAAAGTAATTTGGGCTCGAGGGTTAAATAAAGGTTTTATAACACTTTTGTTGCCGCTTGTATAGTTGGACTTTTAATGAGAAGGAAATATCACGTTCATTTTAACACGCATGATTTTTTAAGTAATTTTTAAAGCCACAATTACATTTTAGTTCGTGAAATTAGTTATTAGAGCAAGAAAAAGATCACATACTTTCGGAATTACTTCAAAAATATTTTTCAACAACTTTTAATCAAAAAAGTGGCAATGTGTTTGAAAGCAATCTACCTCTTTCGTAGTACTTGCTTTCAAAAGGTATTAAAATGCTTTGAATAAATATGTCAGTGAAAGACAAATGATATCCTTAGCTTAAAAGAAATACATCCTTCTTAATGCAACTTTAATGCAGATCCAAATCCCCGCTTTGTCATCAATAAAATACAAAAAGTACAAAAATGTGAACTCAATTCTCCCTACTCGGATCAATTCCACGCTTTCTCAAGCATTCAAAATGTCGGCGCCCTGTCTCAAGTTATAATTGATGAATTATCCAAATTTGTTCGGGAACAGTGGAACAGTCACACAGAAGGCAAGATAAATTGTTACATTTTGACTTGAGAAGACGTGAACATTCTTTTAATACCTTTCCAAGGGTTGCAGCTAAACTTTGTGTGTGATGCGTTAATATTTTGCTGTCTTTTTAAATTACCTGCTTAAAATCGAAAATCGATAAATTTGTGCTTTTGCAAGTCTGTCGATGCCAGAACTAATCGAAATTAAGTCCATACATATATATATATATATATATATATATATATATATATATATATATATATATATATATATATATATATATATATATATATATATATATATATATATATATATATATATATATATATATATATATACGAAGAAGTACGAAATGAGAAAAAAAAATCGTTCAGAAGAATGTAACAATGAACATTGCTATACTCTCCTGAAAAGTCTCCATGGCTCCTACGATTTCACAATTTTTGCTGATCTCTATGCATCAGTGTGTATATGTGTGTGTTCACGCGTGCAGACGTACTTAGTTCACCACGCAAGTTAAAGAACAAAAAATTGTTTGTATTTTTCACAGTGTCAATGGTTTCAATCAATTGATTTGAATCACGGATTTGTAATAATGATATAAATCAAATGATTAAAAAAATCATTGAAATAAATTATTGTTTAACTTAATCCCTAGAAATCCTCTTCAAAATCTACTAGTTCTGCATTTTTCTTCGTCAGTACAACTTTTTTTTTAAATATTGATTTTCCCCTGAGTTTATTCTCCCTTGACCTTTTGATCCATTCAAATCCCCCCTGCCTGCTCAATCTGAAAAATCAAACTCGTAGAGGTCAGTGGATACTTTTAAATTAATCGCGATTTTTATTAGTACACACTGTATTCAAGACTTGTTTATTTAATAAAAACAATGAGGACATTTGAAGGCACTACACTTAAAGGTGGTTGTAAAGAAAAGTACTGGAAAATGGGGCTTGGTGCTATAGTGCGTGTATATTTATGCAAACTAGAACAAGGAAACTGAAAATTAAATTTATTTCAATCATGAATTCTTGCAAAATAATTTAAAGCAAGTACATATAAATTAAAGTTAAAACAAAAAGGTGCATTAATTTTTTTTCTTTTTTTCGGAACATAAAATTGTAATGCAAGTTACCCATTTTATGTGTATTTTACACAAATTCAGCGTATAATTAAATTTTTGCTCTGGGTATCTGAAGTTGAAACTTTGAAATTATATTTCTATTTACTCTAAAGGACTCTATCTATCTATGTCTAGAAAGATATTTTAATGATTGTGTAAATTCATAATTTTTACAATAACTTTTTTTTTTAATTTACAGCACTGCTGGTAGCAACTGGTTGCTGCATTTATCCCAATGGCTGGTCTAGTCGGGAAGTTAAAGATGTCTGTGGACCAGACTCAGATGCATATAAACTTGGTAAGTCAAGTTAAGATTTTTATAACTTTTTTTTCTATACAATGAAATTTTTGGGGTATATTTATAAAAGTAAGATGAAATTATTGCATTGACATCCGTGAATATGGTTTGTTAAAAGTCCGAGGCAGTAGTCTACCTTACTAGAAATTTTAAATATTAACAAAACTATGCCGTTTTGTACTTGTTGGCTGTATTTTATTTCTTATTTGCTCGTAACTTTTCTTCTTGTATAAAATCGTTTTACTCTAGCATTTTTGACAAAGAAAAAAATATGAAACAAGAATTTTAATTCTTGTGAAGCGAATTTTAAACATCTTATTTACCGAGTTTTGAAATTTTTTTTAAAGTTCTTAATTAAACATATTATGTTCTCCAGTTAAAATACAAGTAATATTTTTCATGATTACGATTTTCTGGGCAAATAATTCGCGCATTCCGTAGTGAAACAACAGCTAAAATAACTTTTTTACTTGTCAACTTTTTTTTAGGGATTAATATCATTTGAAAATAAAATATTTTTTTTTCTTTTTTAGCCTTCTTTCCCAGTAAAAGTCAGAAAAAGAAAAAAAGCATGAAAGAAGGCTTAATGCATCTTAAAAATATCGCGAAAAACAAAAAAAAGTCAAAAATAAGTAAAATAATTAAATAAATATTGAAAAATTAAAAATTGGAAAGTAGGGTATTGAGATGGGGAGAAATGTCTGTCGGTCTGTCTGTCTGCCCCCCCCCCCTAATAACTTTTGAATGAATAGTCCGATTCGAAAAAACTTCTTTTTGATCGAAAGATCTCGGCAAGGGCACCTCATTCCCATATTTCACTTTTTGATTTGAACTATTTTTTGTTCAATTTTGAACAGTTCAAAAAAACTTAACATTAGCGCCTACGGGGAAATTCAAGGCAATTCCGAACTGTGAGGCAAATTTGCTTCAAACAAACTTTGTAGGAAAAAGCTTTTGATGAAAAACTTGTATATAAAATATCTTTTTGATTTGAACAATTTTCCGTTCAATTTTGAGCAGTTCAATTCCCTTAACATTAGCGCCTACGGGGAAACTGAAAGTCAATGTAGATTCCGTAGTTGAAGGCGGATTAACTTCAAACAAATTTTGTTGGAAATAGCTCTTGACGCCAAACTCCAGACATCGACTCCGAGAATTTAGGGGCACTTGACTCCGACTTCAGTGCCCGACAATTAATCGGACTCCGACTCTGATTTCGTAGCTTTGACAAAAATTTATATACGGAGGACAAATGACTGACTCCGATTCTTAGATATTCGACTCCGACTCCTTTACCCCAAAATGAGATTGACTCCGACTCTGCAGCTATGGTTTTGACTGTGAAATAATTATTGTTGATCTGACTTGTTTTCATTTTTACGTTAAAGTTTTAATTTAGGTATTCAGTTTTCGGCGAATAAACTCGAAGGCTTATGTTTCTACATAAAGATATGCGCAGACGATTATTTTTTCTTTTTTCTTTTTTTTTTTTTTGACAATGAAAATTATTTTTTTAAGTTGACATTTTATTGTTTTTATTTATTTTGGTAAGTGCATTAATTCATTAAAAAATTGTTTTTGGCAACAGGGAAAAAGAAACGATTTTTTTTTTTTGGATATGATGTATTTATAGTAGACCGAGCTATGGCAACCCTTTTGCTGCTCATAAACCAAACCATGTGACTGGTGGATATCCTAGCAACAGCGGTCGTTAATCGTAGCAGACGATCAACGCCAGCGCGAAATAAAATAAATAGAATTGATGGAACACGGAAGAATGATCTTTTATGGAGTCCGATTTGTAAATTTGTTATTCTAAGTTGTAAATATTTTGTTAATATAGTGAGTTTTTCGTTTAGATAGTATTGTGCATTTTTTTAATCAATTTCAATAACTCTCTAAGCAATAAAAAGATACAAGCGACCAAGAAGAATCAGCAAACGGTAAGATTTTTACCTACAGTTTCAATTTAAGATACCGATTAGTACATTTTGCGTTAACGCAAAACGTTTACGCCATTTCGTTCACGCCAACGCTGACAGCTCCAAATGAAATAAAAGTTACCGAAAGCTGATCAAAAACTATTACTAATGTCAAAATAATGCATAACTAAAAGAAAAACAGTTCAATCTCTGCACCTGGAAGTTTTTTTTAATGAAAACACATTGTCTTAAAATACATGTCGAGTGCCAAACTATAGATAATGCTGCCATCTAGCAACCATGCTGCCAAAGTCTTCGCCAAGCCCTTCCACTAGTCACATGATACATCTATGAACCAATTTTCTTCATCAGCAAGAATGAGAAAGCTCGGTCTACTCTTATTATTAGTCTATATGGTATTTATTTTAATGAGCTTATTAATTTTAATTATTTTTTTTCGTTTTGAAAGCTGTTAAAGATTTTTTAATGGAAAAAAAGTGTATTAGCTGCTTTGTTTAAAAGTTGCTGCTATTTTATTTGTTCGTTTTTTTTTTTTTTTTTTAACGCATCTAATTTTTTTTTTAGATGAGTGAGGAATATTTTATTCCTAGAAATCAGCTTAAAGTATTTTAAAAATATGTTTGAAAACATTTGCGATTTTAGCTATTTTTGAGAATATTGGTCATGTACTAGAAAGTAGTATAAATATACGGGAAAGTAGGCTCGTCTAGTTCTAGACAGAACTTCTTGTTCTTCTTTATTTCTTCTTTTTGCTATCAATGATGTATTGAAGTCCACATTTCTCGCTGAAAAATATCAATTTTGCTTAATTATTTTCCAACCTACTTTCCTGTAGAAGCACATTTTTTTATTTCTATTTATTTTTTTATGCATCTTAAAAATATTGCAATCGAAATAATAATAAGTAATTAGCAAATTTAATTTGAGCCCTAAAATCTTGTTTGGTCATCTCTTACGTAGTCAACTTATCTGGAATAATGTTCATGGATATGTGTACTATCATGTTTTCAATACGTTTCGCAAACTGTACTACATCAATTTTGCTTCTGAGACACATTCATAGCTCTCTACCCCTATCCTCTTCCCGTTCCTTTGACGCAGGTGAAGATTCCGCGCAGCGAGTAGCTTAGTGTTTCTAAGATCTTGAACAATGCGTTTCACTTGCACTTGTAATCAAATCTTCCGCTCCTGTGTATTCCCTCATGAAACTGTTTAAGCAATTTCCTAATAGCAGCTCTCGCCATTCGAACAAAGCGCTCTCCGTACTGTTTGCTATGCCCACGTTTGTAGTGTGATCACAGGACGGCCCATTTGTGTATGGTCATCGGATGCTCTGCTCTGAGAAGGAATGTGGAATAATGCTCTAAATGTCTGGATTCGAAAGCGCTGAACGTGCTTTCCCTTTACTAGAAATATTCAGTTATAGTTCATAGATTGTTAGTTAAGCTTCGTAAGTAGGTTATTTCACGCGAAAGGAAATTTGTAAATGTGCTTTTCCTTAGGTAACTGAGTGACATTTGTAAAGCAAAATATTAAGTATTTTGTAACATTCAATGCAAAGTATACTTTAGTGCAAATAATCCCCCCCCCCCCAGATTATTGTATTTTTTAGATGAACTTAACGGTATAATTGAATTCCCGAAATCGATTTTGGATGATTTTTTTTTTTTTTTTTTTTAAAGTTAAAACTATGGTTACTGGCTGACATTTTAAGTATTAGCATGTCAGTCAGTTACCATGCTTTTAACAGTTTTTGTTTTAACTTAAATGCTTAACTTTAATGCTTTTAACAGTTTTTTTTAAAAAATCACACTAAATATATTTTGAGGTTTCAATTATACCATTAAATTTAGCTTAAAAAATACAATAATGCAGGGGAAAATATCTTTTGTGCAAGGATTATGTTGCGTTGAATATTACAACATACTTACTGTTTTGCTTTAAAAATGCCAGTTAAGTTACCCGTGGAATTACCTATATAACTAATTGTTACACTTCATTGTGGACTGTAGTGAGGTCCACTGACGTTAGGACTAATCATACTCATACAGTGAAACCCCGATTTTACTATTTTCAAGAGACTGGTTTTAAAGAAGCGTAAAATTCGGGAAATACATGGAAAGCAAAAATCAAATAGAAAAAACTAAAGTTAGTGACTTAAGAAAAGGACTAAAAGGAATAATATCTATATACTATATTACGAAAAGAAATATAATCATACATACTATTTTAAAATAGTATTTAGTTGTGAATCCGGGCGTTAAGAGTGAAAATAGTTCGTAATCGTCCCTTAATGTAGCCACATGGAGCAGAAGCATTTTTGTTTTCATAGATTTATTTTCAAAATCGTGGATTAACTTTAAAAAAGCACAAAAGGAAACCATATTGCTTATTTAAAAGCATTTTCTTCCCTTTTTTTCCTTCCCAGGGTAAACGTAAAATGCGAGAAATTCATAAATAGCAAATTTTCTATCCGGCTAAAACTAATATTATCAGTATACGGAAAAAAAGGGATCTGATGGGAAAAAAACGTGAAATGCGGGAAAAACTTAAATTCGAGGGACGTAAAATCTGGGTTTCACTTAAATTTAAATCTATGTATTCCTTTAATATCTTTAGAAAATTCATTAAAAGATGAAGTTGAAGTGGTTTCTTAGTTTCGCAACCTTAGTTGCAAAAAAGTTTTCGATTTCAAATGAAACAACTGTTTTTTCTCTGGGCATTAAACAGTTTTTTTTTTCTTGTCAAAGACTAATTTAAGGATGTTTTACACGTTCGAGAGCGTGATCTAAACTTGGACTGTCAGTGTGAGATAAGTCTTTCTCTCAAATAATCTTTCCATTTGAGTAGAATTTGACTGAAGCATTAGCGAAGAGTTATTAGGATTTAAAGTTCAAAGATTTTTTTTTTAAATGTCGTCTGAGAATTAGCAAGCAAGAGGGTAAAGACATTTATTTATGTAACGATCTACATTTATTTCTTTCATTACAGTGCTTAAATTCACAAAATAATGGGTAATTATTTCTGATGTTTAAAATTACTGATAACGTCTTCCGAACCGGTAATGTCTGGAACATCGTAATATCTCATTCAGTTTAGTGTTAGTGTAATTTATGTCATTTCTAAAGGGTTTGCACATTAAAATTTTAAACGTCGAGCCATTTGAGTACAAAGCTTCAGCAACTTTTCTTTGCTTGACTCAGATAGTGAGAGTAATTTTATGGTATATTTTATTATTGGTTGCAAAAGCTTTAGATAGTTTTAGAATCTTCAGATCTTTTGTAATTTTATTTTTAAAAATCATTTTACTATTACGTTTTGAAATTTAAATCTAGGCGATTTGATTTTCGCAATGTCAAATGTTTTCTCTTATTATTACAATGAATAACTGTGTAAGAGGTTTCTTTCTTTTTTTTAGGCAGTAATGACCTTTTTTCATGAGTGAGTCTTATTTCTTCCACGTTTTATAGAAATTACATTTTTGCGTGTTTTTTTTTCCGAAGAAATACACCTTAGTAGAAATCTCCTACATCCTTGTTACCTATATATATATATATATATATATATATATATATATATATATATATATATATATATATATATATATATATATATATATATATATATATATATATATGTGTGTGTGTGTGTGTGTCCGTCCATACGCGTACAAACAGCTGTTCGGTAGTATGCAGTACTAGTGGAAAAATTTCTTGAGTCTGAAGACCCCAAAAGTTATGCTTAACATTAACTGTATTTTTTTTAAGTGCTGTTTAAAAAACTTTGTAGCATTGACACTTGAAGTTCAAGACAATTCTTAATTTATTTATTATTTTAATTTTTGTTTATTTATTTATTTATTTATTTGTTTTGCAATTTTATATATTTTTTATGTAAACACATTGGATCTGAATCATATTTTATTAAAATTAAAGTAAATACTACAGATTTTATTAATAATTTTCATTGCATGTGTCCCGATAGGGGGGGCCGCCGTTCCGCGAAATATTTTACTTCTTACTGTAAAAACATTGCAAATATAATGAAAATTGGTTTCAAAGTAATCTTTATCGATAACATGGACATTGGACACTGATACCCTTAGAAAGTCAGTTACAAGATAATCACGAAATTATTACATTTGTAGACTACCTAATTGTGCAACTAACAAATTTAAATTTAATATTCTTTAGTATTTTTTGTAGATTAAGGTCAAAAAAAATGTTTGGCGTTTACTTACAAAGTGGAAGATTTTAGTTTTGTTTTATTTCAGGGAATATTTTAAACACATTGTGCGTGAATCAATTAGTGATTCACAATTAGAATCTTCTAATGCTTTCGATGCATTGAACTGTTTATCTAAAAAGTTGGGTGTTTTTTTTGCAAATTAACGACAATAATTTGCAACTTATCAGCTTTTTGTGTATTTGAAAGAATACATCGCGTTGCGGAGTAAACTTGCCGTGGAAATTGCTAACACGACCCAGAGTTAAGTTTTATTTATTTACTTATTTATTTGAAGCTGCATTTCTTTGTTTTGAAGAAATTTAGAATATAACTATGAAAAACGTGCATGAAATAAACCTGGCAAATATCTGTGTGTGGAGAGACGGAGAGTTATCACATACATGATAGATTTTATTTAACTCGAAGGATTTATATTTTCCTGAGAAATAAAAAGTTGTTTCATCTCATGTAAAAAAAAAACAAGTCATAATATTAGTTTAATAATGTTTAATTATAGTCCGATTTTTTTTTGAAATAAGTCTTACACTTTAAGCTTTTTATTTAGTACACTAGAGTGTAAAGAACTCTTTTTCCAGAAAGGGGGGGGGGGGGTACACTCGCATGATGTAAGTATTTTCTGGGCAAACCAATCACATAACGAACTTTTCTCTCTCTTTATTTTTTTCCTCTGTACAATTAGAGTTCTGCTTTCTGGGAACAAATTTCAGTATTTGTCTATGAAAGTATAGTTGAATAAATAATGTAAACTAACAAAAAAAAAAAAAAAAGAGAGAAGAGAAACAGGAAAAAAAAGCAAACAATATTGCAGATAATGATTAATGAATCATGTGGTGGTAGTTTTAGCTAAATTAGTATCAAATAATTTGAACAAAAGTAATCAGTAATATTGAGGTACAAAATCGAGAAAATATTTTGATAGATTTTGTACTTGAGATCGTGTTCTCTCTGTAGAATACTTCAGTATGTTGGAGGGGAAAAAATGCGAAGGAACTTATTCGCATTCGAATTTTCATCTGAGAAGGATCGTAAAAAGTGCCGAGTAATTTCGTCGTAGAAGTTCGATCATTTGAGCCAACCTCAAGCCGTAAAATGAACAACCGACTTTCGTCCGTTTTATGGATATCGCGTCTGGCACGGGGCATTCCAAATATTGAATGGCCTCACAATTTCCTCTTTTTTCGAGTAAGTGTTTTATGATGAAGTAAACAAGTTCATAGCTGATGATGGGGGAAAAAAAAACGTTTTCCCTAAGTTAATTTGGTTTAAAATATACAATGTAGTATCCAATAATATAAAATGTACCGAGAAAATGCTAAAGAGGAACAACGAGAATCCGGTTCCATGGAGACTGCGCAGTAAACGGGGAGGCGTCGAAAAAAAGAAAGAAAAGGCGGAATTTTTAAGTAAGAAATTGCTAACTGTAAAATTTTCACAACAAACAACAGGAGGTATTAATTATTTTTTCTTATCTTGACTTTCACTAAAAATAAGTTAAAAAGACATTTGTTAGTCGCCCAAACGGGGATTTTCCCTGAAAACGTATCCACAGGCAAAGAAAAGAGAAAACCACACTACAAGAAGTCAAGCCATGCACTAGGATAAATGAAGGGGTGTTGCCATGACAATACAGGTTGGCGCTTCTTAATATTCGAAACCAAGCAAGCAGTTCCAAGTTCCAAGCATGGAGAGATTGCAGGGATGCCAGATAGGCCTTTTTTATTTTTTGAAATCGTCTGGCCTGAAAAAAAAATCGTCTGGCTTCTTGGCTTTTTTTTTCTTTTTGGTTTTCAACAGGACAAAGGCGGCCTTCTAATCTTGGACTGATTTGAAGTAAATGTAAAACGTTAAATGCTTTGAAAGCAAGAAACACATTTTTCCATTCTTTAATTAAATATTTTGCTTCTATTGAACGAAGAATGGAATTCATTTATAAATGAACTGTTAAATTAATTGCAGTATTTGCTTTTTAAAACTCGAAACTTGGTGGTATTTTAGTAGCATTTTATAAAAAAAGCATGCTTCCCCCCTGTTTCTTTTATTATTTGTTTTCTTAACGTTTTGCTAATATGCATTTCTAATGTATTTTTGTAATTAATCAGTATTATGATTATTTGTTTTTTCTGCATAAAATTTTTTCTATACAACATGGCAGTTACTAGAATTAACACGATTTACTCAGAAAACACAGATTTACTACAAACAAATATTATAAACATAAGTAATAATATGAAGACAGTTGAGTATATTACAGCCGCTTGGGCCACCACACGTGTTCATGAACTGTTGTTATAAATAGTACGTAATTTGCTAATTTAGTTAGTTTTTAATATATCCTCTTATTCCTACTCAGAGTCACAACTGACTACAACTGTATTTATGTCGAGGACTGCATACTAAGTGCCTTGCCTCCATTATTTTATATACCGATAGATGGCAGCACCATCACTGGATCGAACAGTTAATGAGAATTTAGAACTAGTCCAGGAGCTAATAGCTACCTAGTGCTAGCACCCCCAGAGGTATCGTTTCACTTGGAGGACATTGGGACCACGAGCATATTTAACGTCGCCCAGTCCCCTTTAATGACGACGGTGGGTCTTCGACCATCGAGGTTCGAACTCAGGACCCTCCGGCCCCGAATCCGACACTCTGCCGATCGGGCTACCGAGGCCAGTATATCCTCTTAGTTACTAAATTTCTCCTTGCTTTATCCACAACGAAGTATAAGGGGGTTAAAAGTGCCCCGAGTGGCTCCGAGAAAAATATGGTAGAGCTGCGGTTTTTTTTCCTTTCCATTTTGCTCGACTTAGCGGAGGCGCTGCTGTGCCCCCAACTAATGTTAATTGGTTTTTATACAAAACTTAGCAAGTCTTAATATAATGATTAATTGTAAAACTTTTAAAGTGTTATATGCATCTATATTTAATTACTTTATAGACATGGTTTTTATGCTAATTTTTACATCATAGACGTATTAATTAATCGGTATAATTCAATGTGGAATGGTCTCAAAATCCATTCATCCCACTCAAAACGCCGGTTGGTTACTTTTATACCTTAAATGTTACTTTACATTATCGAACACTTTAAAACACTTCAAATCAGTGCAAGTTGGTATAAATTTGCAATGAAAATTGCATTCAAAGTTATCGACGAACTATACATAACCTTCGTCAGTGTAAAAAAATGTAGTTTCGTCAAAAAGAAAAAAAATGATTATCCTCTTAATTTTAATGATTGTTACCTATTGTAACTATTTTGTCAAACATGATCAAAACACATTTAGATTTTTACTCACGGGCGCGAGTTTTTAGAAGAGTTTACTAAATAAAGACGATATTGCAGACACATGCCTAAAATAAGTTTCGCTAAGAAAAAAAAAAATAGGTCATCGCCTGTCCTTTTGTCCTTTTTTTCCCGATACTGTATCGGAAACTCAAATAATAAATGCTTTGAGACTAAAAGTTCCAGACGAGGAAGGCGAAGAAATTTCCCGCCCGAAGCACTCGGAAGAAACTCCCGAGATATTCCGAAGAAACTCCGCAACCGTTTTCCGATCAATACCGCCTACACATATGACCGAATGTTGGAACTAGTCCATATCCTCAGTACCTGGGGCAGGGGCTGTGACCTAATTAAAAAATTTACACTATAGATTAATCGTACAATTAGCAATTAGGGGGGGGGGGATCAAATTAGTTTGAATCGTATTTTATCATTGCTTAAAACTTGATTTGGGGAAAAAATAATTTATTTTTCCATGAAGTTTTCATATCTACTCCGACTATTTGCATTGAAGTTGTTTACAACGTTAGAGCGCTTGCTATAAGAAGTGGATATATCGCCCGCGGAAGGTAATGGAGAATTCAAAGGTGGGAATAAAAAATCATGCGATGGAAGGGTATGTATGCATCTTAAGAGAATTTTCGAGTACGAAATTTTATTATACAGTTGAACTCGATTAATAATACGAAATGCCAAAAATTAACGAATTTATTTGCATTAGACATTATTAGTATGTACCGTGAATAAGTAAAATTGTGAAAAAAATTAAGATTTATGCATATCTAGACTTAACAAAGTACTCCTACTACTTTATTATTGCTAATACACATCTTGTACTTTTAGCCCAATTACTTTGAGAAAAAAATTGCTTACTTCTTAAAATGTAACATTTTTTAAGAAAAAGGAAAAATTCTTTCTACTTTAGTTATTTTTAGGTCTACGAAATTTCACCATTCATATAATCTCGGCGAAAATCGATAGTGCTATTCGTATATCGACATTTTCTGGCCACATCACTTGGACTTTCTACAACCACATAAAATGCTGAATAATTTTTGAATAAAGAGTTTTGCTCTTCACTCATTAGAATTTCTAGCGAAGAGCTCAGAAATATTTGTAACTGATACGTGCATTTTAAGGCACGTGTTATGCGTGAAATCTGTAGTGTAATTAAGTAGCAAATTAAACTTTACAAACAGAATGCTCGTTTTAGCCGTGATTTCGTATTAACCGTGGTCGTATTGAGAGAGTTCCACTGTGTTTTTATATTCAAAGGGCTAAAACTCAGGGCGAGATAGCTGCATTACTCTGAACCATGTTATCTTCTAAGACAGAAATTCTTGCAAATATTTTTTCGTTCGCATATTGGAATTTTTACTATTGTAAAAGTGCACGTTTAATAGTTTTAGAAACTAAACTTTCATACTCTAAAAAACCCTGTGTGCGTCTGTATGAATTTGTGTCGGTAACCCTATCTCCTCCGAACTGTCAATGTCTACCAGAGGTCTGGACCGTTGGTTACCGAACGTCCAGGGAAAGTTGTTCTGCCCTGTCCTCAAGAGGATATCCATTGAAACCACCAACTGTCACCCTCCGCAGGCGACATTGAGCCACCGCAGATGACGAACGGAGGTTGGCGAGTGAAGGGAGCAGCAAGACCCCCTCCCCCAGTATTTTTATTAAAAAAGAAAGGACTACCTTTTTTTTAGACTCAACACTACATTATCAAATTTGAAGATTTGTTTAATCATTGGAGAAGTCTTCAAACAAGTGCATAACGAAAAAAGTAGATACGCTGCCAGATTGACCTTGTCGCAACTATAAGCTTCTGAAACGGATATTTGACTCACCTAATTTGCAAACTTGTATATTAAAATATGTTGCTGTGAAGGTTCAAATTGGAAAATATCAACATTCGCTGGTGATTCACCGAAAATATTCAGTCTTTCGCCGATGACTTTCATGTGTGTATGTCGACATTCACCAGGTTTCGGCCTTTTACAGTAGCATAATATCGCAACCTTCAAGATTTAATCCATTTGTATCATTTCGGCATGTTTAAAGAAATAAAAGGATTATTTCTGAATAAAATGATCATTCTTCAAACTGCATTTCTTTTTAAAATTCTTATTCATTTTTCCAGCAAATCTTAACATAATTAAGAATAATTTGCACAATCGATATATTTTAATATATCTCCTCCATTTTCCGTTTTAATCGTTCGTTGGTTATCCTTATTAAGCTTTTTTTCCATTAATGTTTTAATTAAATACGATAAAATGTGACATTCATCTTAATCGAATGAGTCATGATACATCGAAGATAATGCTTTTTGCCTCGAAAGATAATTAATCACGTTACTTTTTTCAACTGTTCTGAATCTAATATTGAAACAATATTACATTAAACGGTGCAAGTTAATTTGAAGAAGTAGTTTTAATTTCCCTTAAAACAACAATGCATAAGAAATACGATCATTGATTTACTATTTTTGTTTTCTGAAACAAAAAACTGCATGTATCTCATTTTATTTTTTATCATAAACCATTTGATACAGTTGTAAATTAGTTGTTATTGGATCATTTTGGTATGTAGTTTATTCTTCCTATGCTACTATTTTTTTTTCAGTATTATTTATTGTTTTTTTCTTTTCCATTCATCAATTTGAAATGTTGTCACATAAAGTAGTTTTAATTTTTTAGATGCCAATGGAAAGTAAATTTCATGAAGTTTTCTTCTTAATCGATGATATTAATAAATATACTACTTTTGAATTTTAATTTGATTTGTAGGCTCTCATTTTAAATTAATTGTTAAATTACTCAAAAGATTTGGCAATGGTACCCGTGCAAAAGGAAGTTTTCTTTTCTTTCCTTTTTTTTACGAACATAAAGTCTCAGAAAATAGCCCCGAAATTAATTGCAACTGGTTTAATAAAAACTGAAAGAAAAATATATACTTTTATAGATATTTATATGTATAGAATTCATTAGAGTATTATATTTATTTCTTGTCTGAATTGGACGATCTTTTTATACCCAAAATTTATTTTAGCTTGCACAATTTCCTTATGATACTTATACAAAGCGTATTTTTTAAGGCGATTTTATACACTTTCAAAACATTTTCTCTTTAGTGTTGAAACTTCTATTGGATCGGCTTTCAGAGTTAAATTTAAATTGTCTTTTCGGAAACTATTGTAGGATTCTTAAAACATGCAACCGTTCTAAACTCGGATGCATGCAGGGCCGTAACCAGAAAATGATTTCGGGGAGGGTTTAAAAACTTTCATGCGGAGCTTTGCGCTATTTGTGACATTGTTCAAGTCGTCGTGTTATCTATTATGAAAGCGTTTTATGCAATTAATATACATATGAAAGACATTTGAGTTTTGGAACAATATTTTTTGGAAATTTTTAATTATAAACGAACATTTTAATGTCAAACCGAACTTTTTTTTGGGGGGGGGGGAGTTGAACCCTAAGAACCCCCCTCCGCTTTTGTATACGACCCGGGATGCATGTCAAGGAGGATAGACCACTCTTCTCCGAGTGTGTGTAAGAAGGCTTAGATTGTTCTTACATGCTTGAAAACAAATCGTTTTTTTTAGTCAGAAATAAGAAAGAAATCTTTAATCTTCCTAATTAGCTATGAGCCAGTGACAACTTTTGAGTAACGGCTGTCTCACGAAAGAATAACTCCGGAAAACGGATATTAGACCCCAAGATTTCTCTTGGTTTAGCCTCTTTACAAGTTTCTACGGCCCAGAACCATGCTGCCAGAGGCCCAATTGTGTGTTGAGAACCTCTGGTGTAGACTGTAGACAACAAGCTGTTTTTAATTACTTGATCAATTCATAAGACTGATTTCATAACCGCTAAAATTCCATAATCAACCATCAGAAAAAAATATGTCGAGTCGATTGTTAGCCAATCATAAAAGCCGTTCTTATTAAAATTTCTGAATCCCACAATATGGGTTTATTGTCCATCTCATTAGAGAGGGTGTATCCGTCCATCTCATTATCATAGGTCTTCAGGATATTGCCGATTTGATCTTGAACTCCATCTGATGGGTGCTGCTTTTGGAATGAGTTTTTACTATTTCAGTAAGAAACTGTGTGTTTTTCGTTGGGCAACTAAAAATGAAGAGAGTGCCTCATTACACCCTTGGAAGAATCTTGTTTAGTCCGAAATATATTCCACAGACTGAGGAAGTTACAAATATGACACAATAATATATATGTATATAATTCAGGAACGTATTTATCAAGCGTAACTAATCCTACATCAATATATTTATTCGTAACCTCATATATTTTTTAAAGAGCCGTTTTTTTTTTTTCAAGTGTGCCAAAGTAGACCCCCCCCCCCCCACCCCAAAGAGTTTTTTAAACCAAGTTTTTTAGAAATAAATTATAGCCTATGTTGCTTCCTGTTAATGTAGCTATCTGTGGTTAAAAATTGGTTAACGATCTGTCCAGTAGTTTTGAAGTTTACCTCGGACAACCTTACACACAGAAATAGCCATCTATGTATATAGATAAAGGTTTTTTGAGTACGAAAATAGGTTTTGAGGACTATAAGGCTTTCACACTTTATTTGTTAGAAATTAAGCCCTGACCCCAAGCATATGAAGTACCAAAAGCATTTTGCTCACGCTCTTTGTTTTTGAAATGTTGATGTTCCGGAGCCTGTTTCTAAAATTCATTTGTTCAATCAATAGAATAACTAATATTAATAGAATTTTTTTAAAAAATATTCAATTTTCACTATTTGTTCCGGGGCATAGTCATTGGAAGTCAATCCCTAATGCTAACATACATGCACCATGTTAAAATAAGTTTTCTCAGGTATAACAAATTTTACCCTTCTATTTTTTTTCTCAACTGACAGTGTATATATCAGATTCTGTTTGTGTAAAGTTTGAAGGCAAAAAATTTAGCTTCATTTTTTTTATGGCCCCTTAAGGTTGGCCATTTTTTGAAGGGCAAATTTCCCCTTCACACCGTTTTATCTTGATTATATGTGCTATTTTTTTTCGTTTCGACTATAAATTAATATTCTTACAACAAATACTTTTAAAATGACACTCCATTTATAAAATTTGGATGATTAGTTCTCTAGTAATAAGCACTTTAAGGCAGTGAGATAACATTCAAAATGGCCACCATTTCATAAAAATGACCAAATTTGAAGCGCCTTCATCTTGGAAAATATTTTATGAAATATTTTAAATTTTCACATTTCTGAGTTTCACTACCATATCTACTTGTAGTAAATTTTAAACAAAATCCATCACTATAGGGGAGCAACTTTTTCTCAATTTGGTTGTTTTCATATGGAATAACCGCTGTGAAACATTTTGATGAGCTTCCTTTTTTGCCAAACCCGTAATATTACGCATTCTCCAGTCATTACAGAGAGATGATGAAGCAGTGTACGTTATTAATTTATCGAACGTTTTTCTTTGAAATACAGTAGATTCCCTGTTACTGTTAACCGACATAGGTAGAAAATGCCTTATGCACGGACAATCTAATTTATGCAAATTTTGATGACAAAATAATAGCAAACGTAAAATTTCACAGTAGGACATTTAACAAATACAAAAGAAGAATTATACGCAAGAATTATTTA
Source organism: Uloborus diversus (assembly GCF_026930045.1). NCBI lineage: Eukaryota > Metazoa > Arthropoda > Arachnida > Araneae > Uloboridae > Uloborus > Uloborus diversus. The sequence continues at coordinate 83,222,556 of NC_072732.1, read as the reverse complement.
AAACAAGCGAGATTTTCATGTTTATCGAGATTTATCTCTATACATATTTCTATAATGAAAATGTACAATTTACGTAGTTGTTTTGTGAAACATCAAATTTTTGATGTCTGTTTCTGCTTCTCGTTTGCTCTACGACGAATTCCTCAATATTGTTTCTGCAGATATGCTTCCTACAGAAGATCTTCCTCTTGTTCTATGTTGTTTAATATAATTTTTGAATAATTCAAAAAGTCAGTGTTAAAAGTTAGGGCAGAGAAAAAAATCGGTCTGCCCCCGGCTGACAGTCTTTTTTACTTCCTTATACAAAAAAGGAAGTATTGTATTCGCGAAAAAAATTTCACTCAAAAATCGGCTTTAATTTCCATTTTGCTCACCCCTGTATAAATGTTGAGTTTTTTTTCATCCCGACCACACGCAGATAAGTGACTAAGAACGTATAGACCCCCGAAATATCCATTTTGACAATCAGTGAGTTAATTACCACGAATTTTTTCGTGACGTCCGTATGTATGTACGTGCGCATGTGCGTATGTATGTCGCATAACTCAAGAACGGTATGTCCTATAAAGTTGAAATTTGGTACGTAGACTCCTAGTGGGATCTAATTGTGCACCTCCCCTTTTGGTTGCAATCGGGTGTTTCTAAAGGCGGCTTTTGCCCCTTTTTTTGGGGGGGGGGGGAATCTTGTTAATTTCGATGCAAACTCAAGTGGTGTTATAATTTGGCGGACACTTGGCGATATATCGCCAGTCTTTTGGTCGCCAAGTTTTGTCGCCAACTTGGCGACAAATTTGGCGATTTAAAAAAAAATTAATTTTTTTAAAATCTGGTTTTTCATTCGGCCACTGTTGGTGATATTTAGAGAGTTAAATATTGAATCACTTTAAAATTGCTAATAATGGGAAAATAACATTAAGTTGGTGTAAAAGGAAGTCATGTGATGCACACATCACCTTGTTTCTTACAGTCAATTATACTGCCATGTGCAGGTAAAGGGCAGTAACTGCATATTTTTAATTTTTAATTTTTTTTTGCGTTTTTGTCATCTATTGTACGTTATCTCTACAGTACAAGCTCGCTCATTTGGTTTCCGCTGAAAAAAAGGCGCGAAAAAGACGTCTAATTCCAACATTTCCCGATTGTTAGTATTGAATCCAAAACGCATTTCATCAAATATCTCGAAAACTCATTTCTGTAGATACTGCCGTTTACCTGCACACGGCAGTATAGTACAACTTTCTCTCTCTTTTTTAGCCGTCCCAGATGCTAATTGGCTAATCTAATCTCAGATAATCGAGAGTATATTGTAGTTAGCATTTTTCTTTTTTCCATGTTGTTTATATATATATAAAATATATATATATATATATATATATATATATATATATATATATATATATATATATATATATATAATAAAGTAAATTCTCTTTTTAAACACTTCTCTTCTCGTAAAGCTTCCTCCTCCTTCTGTTACGCTTTTTGTTTATTTATTATTTTGTTAAACTTTTCTGTCTCAAAATACTTTGGAACCAATTTTTCTAAGAAAAATAATAAGAAAAAATGATTTCAGAATACCTGAAAAATATACCAAAATGACGATCCCCTAGCAGCAATAATAAAAAACCTCATAGATAAAAAAAAAAGTGACGGTTCCTTGAATAAAACTTTCAGAAACTTTTAAGTCTCATGATTTATTTCATTTTAAAGATTTCGGTTTGTTGCTTTGGCAGTGTGATACTGCCCTTAAAGCTTCTGCTAAATGCAGATAAAAGTGTGTGTATATGTTACCGTTAAAGTATGAAATCCGTTATTTTATGGAATACCTAGTTATTTCATGGAATAACTGATCGTGTCCGTTAAAGTGTAAAACTCTCTTGTATTTCATTGTGTAACTAGTTATTTCATAGAATACTGATCTGCAGCCCGTTAAAGTGTAAAATAATCTATATCATACACCTTGCACGACAGCTCAAAGTTGAAGGTTCTGGTCAGAGTTTTAAAAAATGTTCGTGTAAAACCCAGTATGTCAACAAAAAATGTTTTTGTTTTAGAAATAATGTTCTACGTAATTCCAAGTGTCATTTTAGTAATCCTTGTTGTAACAAATGATTTTATGGTACGTTTCCATAAATACCATTTATACGCTGCATAAATTAGATAAATTGCTTCTTTTTCAATTTAATTGTCTATCATTAGTTTATTTATAGAATACCTATATATATATATACTAGCTGACCCGGCGAACTTTGTTCCGCCTTAATGGCAATAAATAAGCAGATTGTGGTTTTTTTTTTGGAAAAAATACAAAAAAAAATTAAATAACTACATTAATCATTCATTATTATTTCTGTATTTTAGTACATAGGTTGCTCTTCACTTAAGTACCTTGTGATACACGACATTTTTTGTTTTATTATCAGGCGCAAAAACAAACAACGCAGATGGTCTTCCGACCCGTGAACATGCCACGTATAATTGACCATGTGAAAAACATGAATGTTCTAGATTTAAACCACAAACTTTTAAGGATTGGCCTTGTGATTTGTTGATGGTCATGGCAAATGCAAGACGTATCGGAAATTGAAGTCTTTTAAATTCAAACGGCATATCGGTTGGGATCATCGGGATCCTCGGAATGAGAACTTCCTCACCTTTGAATTTTCCTATCATTATCGTAGCGTAAATTACATTGTTCATCAATTTACTAACCACCAAACGCGTACCGTTGCACAGTTTTGGTTGGTTTATGTTTCGAAGCATGATTACTACGGAGCCAACCTTTAGGCGTAAATTGTGCGGTGGTAAGCCAGGCACGTCCAAAGAGTTTAAAAATTCAGTTGGATAGTTGGTGGCTTCATCTTCATTTGTGACGCAGTCAATAGATTTGAATGAATGCATTGTTCCAATGATCTTATTTTGAATTATGTAGTTCAGGTCATCTACATCTTTATTCTTAGCCACTAAAATTGCTCGCTCACTCAACCATTCATTATTTTTGTAGTTAGAAATAATATTTGGAAATACATTGTTGATAAGTTCGTCTTTTGATGAGACAAAATTACAGAAATTATTTGGAAATGATATTAATCCGCTCGATTCATCGACAGGTACTTGACCATTACCGATAGTCAGCAATTGCTCCGAGAAATCTTCAGCAGATGTATCATTAAGCAATGTAACTCTCATGTTTGTTGTCAGCTGCAGTTTCTTCACATAGCGCCATAGATTTGACGATTTGAGGCAAGCGTTTATTTCATCGGCAGCCGTAGATCTTGGAATTACTGGCAGTATTTGGCGGAAATCGCCAGACAGTAAAATCATTGCTCCTCCAAAACATCTCGAGTCATTGCGTAAATCTTTTAATGTTCGGTTAAGTGCTTCTAATGCACGTTTATGCGCCATTGTGCATTCGTCCCAGATGATGATTTTCGATGCCGCTAAAACTTTGGCCATTGCTGAGTGTTTTGCAATATTACACGTTGGTTCTTCAATAGTTTGAAGATTTAACGGTAATTTGAATGCTGAATGAGCCGTACGGCATCCTTCTAACAATGTGGCTGCTATTCCAGAAGAAGCAACTGCAACCGCTATGTTGGATCTCGCCCGAACAGTTGCTAAAACTAATGACATAAGGAATGTCTTGCCAGTTCCACCAGGGGCATCTAGGAAATATAAACCGCCATTTTCATCAGCGATTGCCTTCATTAAAGTATCATAAACTTCCTTTTGTTGGTAATTCAACAGGTGTACATTCCTTTGAACTACTAAATCTAATTCCTGGTGATCATATTTACGTTCCCGTTCCAATTCTCGATTAAATGCGTCATTCATTTCACGATTTGGCGCGGGCATTCCTAACCTGATTAATAAATTACCGCACATGAGGTAACACATATCTTCGATCAAGAGTAAAGCACGATTATGTATCTCCTCATTCATCTCAATATCGTGATTTCTGGAACTGACACGACTTTGATGTAAAATATCTTCTGACATACTATCCTTGTATTTGTGCCACAGGTTACATGGGTTTGATGGAAAACATGTCGAAATTATGATAGCGAATAATGTGCGTATCTGACTTGGAGATGCAGAGATAATGGCTTCAGCGATTGTCGTATCCCAATGGGTATCGTTTTCTAATAAGTTCAATTCTTCACATGCAGCACGATATGTTGGGAATATTACACCATTAACAGTTCGTAGTGTCTCAAATGAAGTTGGCCCACGCACATTTACCAGCAACAACCGCAAATAGAAACATTCATCATTCTTTGGATGAACTGTATACATACGACCAAGAGCATCAGTAGAACGCACATCTGGATACCCAGGAACCGCATCACCTTGCTTCCGTCTTTGAAAATTCTTGGATGAAGCATTCCAAGTATAATAACGTGGCATCTCCGAGTAAAGCAAAGTTCGTGCAAACTGATCGCTTTGGCAGATTGCAAAAAAACTGGTCAATGTAGTTGCTGGAGGTGTTTCAGCACGTTGCGTAGCATTCGAAGCCGTGAAATATACTCGTTGACCATTCTCCAGATGCACCGCCAAATGTATAACAGTAGGATGACGTTCGTGAATTGGAAATGCGAATATACGCCAAATCGCTTCATTACAGTTCACATAACGACCAACTTGATAGCGTGAAATTTCATCGTTGGTATTTGAGGATTGCAATCCAAAAACCGCCATATCACTGCCTTTCGTGACATATTTGCAAATATATTTTATTGACTTAACTGAATTGCAGTATTCAACGTTGCAATGTGTCTTGAACGTTTTAGAAATAAGTGGCGAATATGGAACAATCCAACTGTTGTCGACAACGAAATCCATTCTTTTCACTTTCGTTGTGACAGTTCGACCGTTGTCATCTGGTGATCGACGCCGATACAGCGGATACCCATCGTTGCCAGTGACAGTCTCCGCCGTTAATTTCCGTGGATATCGTTTAGAGCACTTTCCATCGACCATGCAAGGTGATTGGGGATTGATGGCACCACACGGTCCATGAATCATATTAGTAGTAACAACATCATGTAGGTCTGGATCGACTTCATGATCAGGAATCTCGGCACATATGATATCATCTATTTGGTCAGGCTGAATTCTTTCCACTAACCAAATAAGAATGTGTGCGTGCGGCAGGCCTCGCTTTTGCCATTCGATTGAATACATCCAGCATCGAGTATCTCCAAAGACGCGTTGTTTAACAATAAAGTTCATCAGGGACCGAATTTTTTGCCTGAATATACGTGCTGTGATGTCGTGTCTATCATTTGATGTTTGTCCGGGAAGCAGCAATTGAGTAATTTCTATCCATTTTGGATTACAGGTAAAAGTAATAAAGAGATCTGGCCGGCCGTAATGACGAACATATGTCATTGCATCTTGTGCATATTCATGCATATGACGTGGGCTACCAATGTACGTCGCCGGCAGAATAGTTAATCGACCAGTATTAGCTGCATTTCCTTCAGTACTAACTGCATCACGTAAATGGACGTACTCCTCAGAACGCAGTTTGGCTTGGTTCAACCTAATAAATGTTAAACGTTCCGTTTCTATTTTTACATACATGTCAACGCAATACTGCTGAAACAATCGACGAAACCGCAGCAAATAGTTGTCAGCATTTTGACGAATCATCAAACGATATGCATAATAATTCATTGAGCTAACTTTCTTTGTAGTTTCTTCACCTGAAATTCAAAATTTGATAATTAACCTTTTCAAAGACAAATAATACAGACATTAACCATTATTAAGATACTGATACTTTACCATTCAATGGATTTATCATTTTAATATTAAAATAATATCCATCTTCTCCTTGCCAAAACATCAGTGGGTATTGCAATGCGTCATATGATCGATGAGTTTCAGATATTTGTTGCAGTTGCCCAGTATCGCGACGTGTAAGCACAATATCGCGTTTTTCCAATTGTTCACCAACAATCAGGATGGCAACTTCGTCTACTGTTAGAGCATTAAATGTGCGTTCGTGTGTTCCAGATGGTCGTTTATCTGCTTTGATGACAACTTTATAGTCATCATTTGGCATTTGCTCTAAAGCACTCTTAAACAACCTGACCAACGCATGATGTTCATGAAGCAGACACTGCAAGTCTTGAATAATTGCTCGCTTCATTCCTGCATTGATCCCTAGGCGTCGATCAAGTTGTTCTTCCATGTTGCCCATGAAATATATTTGTAAAAATTTATTCTGTGTATCTTCGAAAGGTAGTAATGATCCAATTCGATGGTGAATCTGTCCTTGTATCTACAAAATAAAAACCAGACAGTATTAACTGGGTTATAAACACTTTTTCTGTGGGAGAGTAGAGTTCAGTATTAGCAAATATAATACATACCAATAGATAAAGTAAGTTATTCTTTAACTACATTCTATGTAAGTACAAAAATAAATACCTTAAATGTCGGATTAAATCCTCCTTCTTCGATAATGTCTGCCCCAAATGACGTCATTTGGAAACAACTATTGTATTTTCGAGTACTTGCAAGAAAGTGGCGTGATTCTTGTGTTTCGCCACAAAGCAATGAATACAATGGCTCGTGTGGCGGAGTCAACACTGGCAATTTCACTTTACCATTAAGGCAGCATAATCCAGGCGTTTCTCCGGAAAACTTTAATGCACCACAATACTCGCAAACAACGTCCATTTGCCCAATGCAAACGCTAGGATGCAAGCTGTAATCATTGCTGCAATCGTATCGAAACGCTGCTCGATTCAAATCAGCTAAATATCTTGTTCTGCGTCGCAAATTATCCATTTGTTGCCTTCTGTTGTTCGCTCGACGATTCTGCATTGCCAACCGAGCTGTTTCACGGGCTGCTTCACTTTGCTCTCGTGATTGAGAAGCACGAAGTCGAGCCATACTATCGCGGCGCTGTTCACGTGCAATTTCTTGTTCTTCTTCAGTCCTTTCATTTGCAGTATTTTGTATTCTTCTTGCATTACGGCTTTGTCGGGAAAGATTCGATCGTCTTGGTCGCGGCATTATTAATTAAACTTCACTTCACTTCAATCCACTTGTTAATTATTTATTTAATAGAAATAGTTTTAATATTGATTTCTTACAAATATCAAATTGTCATCCATACGTCAATACATAGCTGTCATTTTACGTCAATTACATAGCTGTCATTTGCGTTTTGTTATTCCAAGTCTGATTCTTTTTTGTTATACCACGTTTTATAGTGACTGACGTTTCATGTCAAGTCACACGGGAACGCTGTAGAACGGGATAAAAAGTATCCTATGTCCATCTCCTGGCTCTAAGCTACCTCCCTACCAATTTTCAGCCGAATCTGTTCTGCCGTTCTTGAGTTATAAGTGGTGTAACTAACACGACTTTCTTTTATATATATATATATAATATATATATAACTAACACGACTTTCTTTTATATATATATATATAGTCATTTCATTTTAGATAAATTGTTTATTTTACACTTTAACTATCTCTCATTAGTTAATTTATAGAATACCTAGTTATTTCATAGAATAAGTAGTTAAAGTGTCAAATTAATTACATATTACCACGGGTCTGGCCAGAGGATATTTGGGTCCGTTAACGGACCCTTCACAAAAATCCGATCAACCAAAACGGACCTTTCACAAAATTCCGATCAAACAAAACGGACCTTTCACAAAATCCCGATCAAACAAAACGGACCTTTCACAAAATTCTGATAAACAAGATCGGATCTGTCAAATTGTTTATTGAAAGAGCAAATCTGAAAGCAAAATAACGCATATTTCTGTATAAACCGATAATTTTTGGAACCTTTTTTTAAGTCAAATTAGAGGGATCAGCTTATACAAAATCGGCTAATTTTGAAAAAAAAAAATCGGCACTCTTGGAATGCTCCTGCAAGCGATAAATAATGGCTACTGCCAAATAAATATAATGGTTGTTTGTTTTATCACAGCTAATTAGCAGCGGTGTTTTTGTAAACTTTTCTGAAAAGGCATTGGTAAGCACTTTTCTCCGCTCATGATTTAATAAACAATAATAATATATATCTGCGAAATGAACTTAGAACTGCAAAGGGATAGTAAGGGTGAGAAAAAAATATGATCGCTTCAGATAGTGTTACCAACTTCAAAATTATCACCACTTAGCGTCTGGCGTTGAACCTTTATAATGACTTGATTAGAAAATATTCTCATCATTTTGCCAGCTTGTCAATATTTGCGTTTTTACGGTGCGATGCGATGTTTGTTATTTTGGGAGAAAATTATATGGGTTTTGATTTTTCGATGCTAACAAGGATGATTAACTTTAAATAAACTCTTTTAATTACCGTTTTTTTTTCTTTAGATGTCTACATTTTGAAAAATGCAATCTTTTAACATCCGATATGAGAATCACATTTTGTTCTTTTTTCAAGCTAACTTCGCTTTATTAGGATTCAAATAAATAAAAAGTCTCTTTATTTCTGTTAGAACTCTCATTTCAAGTTTTTAAAGCAAAATTCGATTTTCTGTTATGAGTCAAAACTTAAAATGCTAAATAGATGGTTCATTTTATTTTACTTTTTTGGGTCAACTGTGTCCACAAATATTAATGATATGTTTATTATAGGATTCTAAAATGCAATTTTAAAATAATTTTATCAAAAATATTTCTTTTACAAGCTGTTTTTATACTTTTGATGCCTTCACTTTGAGAATTGCGATCTCTTTGCATCCGCTATGGGGAATCCAATTTTTCGAATTTTTAATGATTATTACGCTTTGTTAAGAGGTAAACAATTGAAATATCTTTTTATTTTTGTTAAAATCACGGAATTTAGAAGTTTTAAACCAAATTCTGTGCTTTTTAAGAGTGTCTTGGGTCAAAAAGTTGAATGCTGAACCCTATTCTGAATTTTATTTTATTTATTTATATTTTTGTTACAATTATTTTAAGTACTGTACAGAAATATATCTAGTATAATTTAACATAATGTAGAATTGTAGATAAATATTGATACTTGAAAGAGCGATGCCCCCCCCCCCCCGCCAAATATCAGAAAAAAAAAATCCAGAATGATTTTCTCGACGTAGAAGAGGAAAACACTCAACTTTAAGTTTAATTGATGCAGTTTGTGCCATCTCTAAATTCTAAAATTTCGTTTTAACAAAAAAAAAAAAAAAATTTCTTTTTCTTTTTTTTGCGAAATTTTTTTGATTTTTCACAAAATTAATTCATTTTTCACAAAATTATTTGATTTTTCACAAAAAACGGACTTAGTGAAAAATCCTGGACAGACCCCTGATTACACACTTAAACGGGCCCGATCAGTTATTTCATGGAATAACTAGGTATTCTATAAAATAACTGCATTATAATACTTTAACGGTAACATATAAAGTCACGGTTTTGCTTTAGCTGGGTTGCGTAATAGGTCTGTTTTTTAAAATGATCCATACCGCCCTGTTTATTTATTTTCGCTTTAAAAACTACTCTATCTTGCAAAGCGAGCTCTATAGTTGAACTCGTATATAAAAGACAGGTTATGTATTTCCCTTTTTAAAAGTTTTTCGAAAAGTTTACTTATTTTTTGTTTGTAGATTCCCCTTTTCTGTCTTTCTCTTTTTTCTTATTTCTCGCATTCATTTCAACCTTGCGAATAAAAGTGAAACAAAAATGAAGGATATAAAACAGGATCAACATGGAATCGGGAAATCTAGTGTTGAAATCGGTCGATCTAGAGAAATTTGCTGCAGCGGGATGAATCAGTATTTTAACATTTTCTGTGGTGTACTCCTTTTTATCAGTTTTTTTTTCTTTTCATTTTTGTCTTTTCTCTATGCGTTACTTTTTTGCCTTTATTCTTATCTTTTAAAGATTTTTTTTCTTTTATACACATTGTAATTAATATAATTACTAAAATGCAATGTCGGTTTGAACGTTCGTTAGCATCACTGGATGCTCCAACAAGCTGAACGGATGTTTAAAATTTAATGCTGCTTAAAACGTGAAATTATACGTATATGCATTAAAATGCCTATTAAAGTTGTTGCTAAGCATTGCTCATAGCATTGCATGCGTTCCTTTTGGAAACAGGAATTCTAGCGTTGAAATTGGTGGGTTATTAGAAGGATTTAATTCGCTTGGGAACTCACGGTAGCTCAGCTCGTTCATTTTCAGTTTTATGTGAATTTTTACTTATTGCACAGAATGCAAGTTGTTTACACAATAAATATGCGTTCTAACGACTATTGGGCTCCCACACTATTTAAATTAGAAACAGGGTGTTCACGCACCTGAAAAGTCATGGACTTCGACTATGATCGAAAATGGTCATGGGAAATCACGATTTTCAGCAAAAAAAGCGCTCAAAAATCATGGAAACTGATAACTGGTCATGGATTTTGAATTCATGAACATGAATATTTATCGAATTTCTACAGGTTAGGTACAAACTTTACGCATCTTAACCGTTTCTTACGCCTTTAAGCGTTAATCCCAGTTACTAGATTATTAGTAACTAGATTTAAAAGTTTTAGATTCATTATTTCTTATAAAATAAAATATTTATTTTAAAAACTTCAAAAGAAAAATAAATAAAAACTAAACAAATGTTTCGCTGTTCACCAGTAATTTTACATCATTATTGCTGAATGTTTGAAACTTCTTTCATTTTAAAAAATCATTTTTCAGTGATTGAAAAATTATTGTGTGATTTTTCATAGAAAAAATAATGAATTTGTTTACATGTAAATTCCTACCTGTATAAAAATTTTGTATGATTTATTAGAATACAAAAAAATTATCCAAAAATTTTACATTTATGAATGTATGTAATTGGTAGCAAAATAATTAAGTTGAAAATCTAATTATTTCGTGTGTCACAAATCAACGTTGTATAAATTGTTTTTTAGTTTGATAGTAGCTGAGCTAGTTACATTTCATCTTAATTGCAATGTTTAGAAACATTTGTTGAAAGCACAGATCAGATGGTTTCAATTTTAATTTTCACAAAACCCTAATTCAGATATTCTTGTGAAAAATTAATGTTTTTTCTCTGGAAAAATTGCATCGCACGAGTCATGGAAAGTTATGGGCAGAAGTCATGAAATGTCAGGGAAATTCATGGATTTCAAAACTTGAAATGTAGCGGATACTCTGTAGAAATTAAATCCTGATTACGAGACGAATTCGCTGTCGAAGGTTACTCCTTTTTATCAGTTTTTTTAATTATTTTTTTTTCCTTGTTTCTTTTTCGCATTTTTGTTTTGAGAATTTCTTTCTTAAAAGCACAGAGAAAGAGTTTTAAAAAGTATAAAGCTTTTTTTATCCTTTAAAATACTCAAAATGAAGGAAAGAGAACCTGGTCGCTCGAAGAGTCTGTTGTCAAGTGCGTACAAGTTAACCGCTCAGCTCTTCTGGTTTTCACTTGATTGTGTTTAAAAACACTCTTGTGCTTATTGCCTAAAAAAGACCCTATGACTTTTCTATAAGCGAGGAAATTTAGTTGAAAAAACTCTCGAACGGGTGGCTATCAGAAAGTAACCGGGTAGAAAAATGAATTATTTGCCTTCCATGTGCCGCAACCGTGCGCCCTTCCATTCTCATCCGAATGAGTTGAATCAGCATTTTAGTTGATCCAACTCATCATGACATTGCCAAGTGATCGCTATATATAGAGTAAACTAGTTGAGTCGACTCGGTTCAATTTTAGCTGCGTTGTGGCGCAGCTGCTTGAATAAATTCGGCTGTTTGGAAGAAATGTTGATTCAACTAAAGTCAGGGCTGGCCGGATTGGATCCAATTGGGTTGGACCCAATGGTTTTTTTTTTAAAAAAAACCCATTAAAAAAACCATTATTTAGCCTACTTTTGGGTTTTTTTAAATTTTCTGAGAAGTTTTTTAAAAACTTAATTTAAATACTTTCACAATTTAAACTTCTTTTTTATTTGTTCTTCATCACAGACAAAGGACATAAAAAATGAATTTTGAGCTTTAATAGTATTTCTTAACTTTTAACGGCATTAAAAAAATACTTCAAAGACTTTAAATAAATATATTTAACTTTTTTCTTTAACTGGTCAATAAATAACTCAAATTATCTTGACTAAGTCCTGTCACGTCTAATTTTCTTAATATCGTAGATTGTACAGAGGAAACTACTCTAGCTAAAAGGCTTTCATTTGAATTATTTTCTGAAAACCAACAGGTCACAAATTTCGATTAAACAAGGTATATTTTTTAGAAATTAACCAGTGTTACAAACGGTCGGACAGAAAACAGAGTAGGATGTACAGTATTTTCATTACCTTATGAAAAAGTTTAATATTTCTTAGTACAGAGAAATAGAAAAACAGGCAACATAAAATTCAAAGAAATGTCTTGATTGAGCCGGAATTCACTAAAAAGGGATTTAAACTACTTGAGGTTCTACAGTAGTTTTGCATAACAAAATGAAATACAATAAAGTAAAATTCAAAAGAAAAATGTAGTAATTAAAAACAAACAAACGAACAATAGATTTTATCACTCGAGAAGTAACATTGCCTTTACTGTTGATAATCATGGAAGCTAAAAAATCTGAAACTTCACCATTCTTGGGTTTCATCGCCTTTTATTCTTTTCTTCAGAAAACGCTGAATTTTCCAGCTTCCTTTACCCTAAGACAATTTTTGTGCTTTGTCTGTATACTTACGCTACAATATGCTACAAGTACCCACATTTTTTCCTTAAAAAAGACAAAAAAAAAACACATTTCTTTTAAAAAACCCAGCTTTAGTTGGGTTTTTAGGGTTTTATTTAAAAAAAAACAAAAAAACCTGGGTCCATGGGCTTAAAAAAAAAAACCCGGGTTTTTGCCAACCCTGAAGTTGTTTTGTGTGAACATAACAAAAAATTCCAGTCAACTAGTTGACTGGCAACTTGTTCGAGAAATTGATTCAACTGTTTGCCTACTATGTAGGAGGCCTAATGCTCACTGCAGCAGTATTTGCTCTGAAATTATCATGTTTGACGGTTTTTTTTTTAAATTTTTTATACGTAACTGATTTTGACATAACTTAAACTGCACTGCGCATGCCTTTTTCATTTGCAGTGTAGTTAAAGTAGAAACGATCACGTAAAGCGAGTTATCGTTACCAGTGTTTGGCTTTTTACTTCTTAAAATGTTTTTTTATTCGTCTCAACAAATTGTTTATTTTTGTAATTCGACTTTTTCTGGAATCCTCAATGATACTACTTCAGGAACATGTTTTAGATGCCCGCTACTCAGTTATCTGTTAGACATATTACACTAATTTAGAAGTTTCGTGTTACAGCAAGTGACATGTAATTATGCAAATGGTATGCGTATAGGCCAAAATGCAGCTACACTTTCCAATATTCGTCAGATATTTTCTGCACACTTTATCTTACATATTCCCAGTCGGTTTATCATTCCGAGATGTTTTTTTTTCTTCTTTTTTTTTTCTTTTTTTTTAAACTCTTTAAACTGATAAGTTAATTTTGCCAATGAATCCTTACTTTTTCCAGACTCATAAATAACTTACCAAACTGACTTTAATAAATCAAACATTTACCAGAACGGTAATCAATGCAAATCAGAAGCATGTGAACCTACGTTATGCCTGTGTGGAAAGTTGATCGTAATCGAATTGCAAATAATTCTAATTTTGGATGATTTTGCCACGTATGTAAATTTATACACTCGAGTACTCATGAAATGTTTCATTAATTTCATTTAAGCTAATGTGATTAATGTTAAATTTATCAATAAGTTTCTTTTTTTTTTCTCAATGGGAGCAGCAAAATGTTACGTTTTAAGTATTTTGGTCGACCCATTTTCAGATAACCGAAGAGGAACGGATATAGATTTTCAATATTCCCATTCTTAAGAATATAGATTTTACAATTATAACTTCTTGAGCGAATACCGGTATTTTCTCTTTATTCTGAAATTGCCAGGGACTTTTTTTTTTTTTTTTTTTGTGTGTGTGTGTGTGTTGTGCTTTGATTTATCCTTGTGCAAAGAAATTTTTACGAAAAACAAGTTATTATTATTGTAATTTTTTAAAGCCTACCTAGAATGAAAATTTATCGGCTTATTTATTCTTTTATTTACTTTTTACTGGTGTCTAAGTCGATTCCAGACATAGTATTTTTTCCCTTAAAGCAAATGGAGATAAATTAATATTCCGGAGAATATTCTACAGATTTCTCTCAAATTCCATGACAATCGGCATTATTTTATGAAACTATTCTACACTGGACTACGGTTTCTTCGATGTAACACGTGGCTTCTCCATTGCGTGGTTCTGCTTTTTCTTAATTTTGATAGGTATTAGTATACATAGGCAGCCCTTGAATATTTTTTTCACTGTGCGCGAAAACTTTATTATTGAGATACGCATTGCCATAATTATTCTTTCCTCATATTTGAATTGTGATGATTATACATTTAATATTTTTTGACATTTACACTTGTTTGAAATTAGTTTTTAGTCTTTTGCTTAGTAATCAATGCTTCGCTTCCTTTTGTCAAGCTTACACACAAGAGTGGATTCAGAATTTTTTCAAGGAGGGTGCAGTTTAATCCTTTACTCAGATCTTATTGATTTATGCATATTTGGGGGGGGGGAGGTGAAACATTTTTATTTAAAATGCCACTAAAATATAGATTTTGCCAAGGAGGGGGAGGCAGCAGGTCCCAGATCCTATTACTTTCCTTTTCTGTTACAAAAAGGTATCCAAAAGTCGAATTTTTAAAACTTCAATTTCGTAAAAATTTAAAGGAACTATTTCGAAAGCCCCTCAACCAAACATCATTATTGCTTTTTTTTTTTCGAACTTCAGTTCCGAAAAATTACCAAGAGAAAGTCCTCGACCCCCATTTCTTCCTGTAGCACTGCCTGAGATGGACTAAAATCGCGTTTTTACGATTTTGAAAAATGTCCGGTGGAACGCCTCCAAACTTTTCCTCCTCGTAATGTAACGCAATATCATTTAAAATTGCTTTTTTTTTAAAAAAATTATCAACTTTTCGTGAGGGAATTTAGAACCTCATTCCTTACCGTAACTGAGATGGCCTACATTTGCGTTTTTAGGACTGCGATTCTGACACATTGCCGGTGCAGCCCCTCAAGGGAAACGCGAGCTACCTCGTGGCAACCAAGCAGTATAACCTCCCTTATATCCACTTGCTTACACTTGCCATCTAAATATATTGTCCACCATTAGTTTAGCATTAATTATAAGAGGAGAAAAATGATATGTATAGCGTTCAAAATAAAATGTACCGTATTAGAGCACAAAAAAAAAAGCTTTTCGAAAATTTGACTTCCCCTCCCCCTTTTTTTTAGTTCCAATTTTAAACGAAACTGCAGTTTGTGGCCAAAAAAAAAAAAAAATGCTTGCTTAAATTTTCGTAATAGTCAAAAAATCTCCCTCTCTCGGCGGAGGGGGGGGGGGGGGAATAATCAAACTTTCTAAGTTGATAACAGAACGTTTGTAATCAACTTTGAAATACTTTTTAAAAAAGTTTAAGCAGTTTTTTTTCTACCTTCCGTCGGCAGTTTGCTCATGTTTATGGTTTTCGCGTTTCTGAAGGAAAATGAGTTTTTTTTTTTTTTTTTTGCTTCGGTTTCTGGTTCTTAATTCGCTGTTTTCACTTCGTTTATTTATTTATTTTTCTCTTCTGATACATTTTTATTGGATTTAAGACCCCTGGTTCCTATTTTATTTATTGGTGTACAATTTTTTATCAGGTTTGTTTACGTTTCTTATTCATTTATGTGTCATGACGTTTCTCAAATTCTGTTAAGATAGTGAGGGTGTGCACTTCATAGCTACTGTTTTTAAAATTAATTTATAAGGAAATTTTCTGTTAAATTACCTACTTTGAGAACCAGAAAAAAAAAAAAAAAAAAAAAAAAAAAAAAAAAAAAAAACAGAATATGTTCACACTGTTTAAATTTTTACGAATCTGAAATGAAAGCTCTGAGATATAAAACATCAGATCAAATTCCTTCAAAGCTATTCCTTCAAGTCTATTTGAATGGTTGAAATTAGCGAAGTCTCATTTATGACAGAGCTGTTTTTTCTGTCTTTGTTACGTAATTTATAGGAAAGTTTTCCAATATTCAAATAGCTTTCCTTTCTTAGACAGACAATTTTTCTGTACCCTTTAACCAATCGAAGAAAAACGTTCTGTTCACGTTTCTTTTACGGTTTGATTTATTGGCATCTTTCAATAGAAGAATTACAGCTACAATTTTTGTTAAGAAATAAGTATTTATATTTAACTTCTTTAAATTTGAAACGGTGGCTTAAATTTATTTTACAGATTGTTTTCACTCAGTCATTATTGCTGTGTGATTTTTTTTTTTATTTTTATTTTTTTGAAAGCAAAGCCAACATTTCTGTTTAAAAGTCAAGAGAAAAAGTGATTTGGCTTTGTGATCCATGAAGAACACTATCCGGTCAGATAGGAAAGGCAAATTGTGTGAGAGCCATTAAACTCAATTGGTGGAATTTGACCATTAACGATACTTCAGTCTCAATAAACGCCCATCTCATTCACTTAAATCATTTCCTAAAAAAGTCATTTCCTGAGTATTTCTTTCTTTTTTTCCTGAGAACATAATTATGCTGTTGAGTTTCGCTTTTTGTCTGCAGTTCCGACAAGATCATAGTTAATTGTGTAATTTTTGATAACTGACCTAGCAGTTAACTAGCAGAGTATTTAACACTAGAGATTCAACTTTCATATTTTAAAGTAGCAAATGAAATAGAAGTTAACGCTTAAAGTTCAAGTGCATTTTGTACACAATGTAAGAAATAAAAGAAAAATGGTTCAGTTCTCTCACGTCTTTCTTGTTGTGTGCTGATTTTTTTGCACTGATGAAGATTTTCAATTTAATCACAATGTAAGAACTAGTTAATACAATGGTTTATTCATTTATTTATTCACTAGTGGTACTCGCACGGATTTGCCCGTATCAGAGAATTAAAAGGTCTTTTGGTTTGCCTGTATATTTACAAATAATGTATGGTGAATTTTCTCTCCAATTGGCTTGTGCCCATGTTACGGTTCCACGTTATGATAATTTCATAATTTACTCGTCCATCTTATGATAATTTTGCTTGGGAAAATATTCTTAAAATTGGAATAGAAAGAGAACCACATCGAATTTTTTAAAAATCGCTTCGAGGTGCACGGTCCCATGCTACAAACTAAGTTTGTGCCAAATTTCATGAAACTCGGCTGAACTATCTAGGCGCTATGCGCGTCACAGAGATCCTGACAGACAGAGAGAGAGAGATCCGGACAGAGAGACTTTCAGCTTTATTATTAGTAAAGATTTTTTACCGTTCCAGGAATAATGTGGAAAATAATGGAGGTGAAATTATAAGTATTAGACTTTTCAGCTTACAGATTACGCACTTTAACAGATTTAATGCAGTAAAGAAGAATTTCGGAAATTTTATTACACTGCCCAAACGAAACTCCTATTCATAAACTTTAAGCAAAACCGCTTGAAAACAAATTAAAAATTTACTTTTCGAACACAGAAAATTTTCAAACACAGTTTCATTTGTTTTTTGTTGTTTACACTTTGTATCAAAAACAAGTTTAATGCATTGTGCCACCTTGCAAATGCATCGCCTGAAATCAATCCTACTGTTATAATCAATCCTCTGTTAAAGAGTACTGCCTATGCAATTAATTACAAAACACGTAGTTTGCTGTTCTGCGCTTTGTATCGTATCAAAAGTTTTGATACCTCGTATCAATTTGCGAAACTATCGTTTGAAACAAACTGTAAACTTCTGATAAAAATTAGTATGCCATAAAATATAAATCATTCAATAACTATTCGTTATTTTTTTGTTATCTAAGTCTTTAAATAATTTTAATTCATCCCTTGAGAAAAAAAAACTTCACTAAATATGATAGATTTTTTCCGTAATCTTTTAAATTGCAGAAAATTCTTTTGTCTTAAGTGTAACTTCTAAAAGTCGTTAGATCACAGCCATTTGGCAAAAATGAAAATAATTCATCTGCTGTTCTTAAGAGATTCTAAGATAACGAGGAAGAAACATTTGTCTTAATTAGCTGCGTCTGATTTGCTTTTTTTTCTAATCTTGAAAACGATTATACCTTTTATTGTTATTTTAGTTACGTACATTTTTGTTCTTGTTAATTAAAAAAAGTCATCTTATAATCTTAGAAAACTGCTTCATTGTTTAAGATGGAAAACAATTATGCACAATTAACATGATCTGAATCCACTTTTGTTAATGTATTTTTTTATAGAGCTAAAACGAGGAGTTTATTTTAAACATAACTATCGTGCTCTTGTATGTAGTTTGCAAAGATACAATTCCATAATTAAAATGGGATTAGCATTGTTGTGATCTTTTAAGAATAGACCGTATATGTATATCAAATACATCCATCAATTCAACGCAGGTAATAATGTAGCTTTTTGTTTGAGAATGAATGTTCATTTATTTATTTGTTATATAACTCAAGGTTATTAAATTCATAATTTTTGACTTTTTAAAATATATGTTTTTTTTTGACTTTGTGCTGTTGTTTGTAAAGTCTAAGCAAGTCCCCCCCCCCTTTTTTTCACTGTGTATGGAGTTTAGTATTGCTTAACTAAAAAGATTTTAAAAAAAGAAAAGAGAAAGAAAATGTTCATTTCACATTTAGCTGCGGAAGATGTTTAGATATAACAATTTTGGAGTTAGATTTATTATTACCATACCTAGATTTAACATAAAATATTGAGGTGCTATAAGCTACTATTTGAAATGAGTCTACGGTATGCAGTGCCGGATTAAGCCAGCGCGGGGCCCGTAGCAAATGTTTTCAAGGGGCCCTCGTTTTTACATGATATAGTAAAAAATTGTGCACTTCTTCATGGATACGGGAGGTGGATTTATAACACGCATGCATACATAAATATGGATATGATTTTTGAGCTTTACGAGGGTTATAACCCTTTTCCGACTTATATTGCCCCTCGTCTTTCCCATCACTACATGTTTTTAGCTTTAAATTCCAAAAACGCAATTTTTGGATGATATATAAAAAAAAGGAGGGGGGGGGGAGGTTCGTAGGCTTTCCCCCGGAAAATTTTCGATATTTCAATTCTGAAAACTCATTTCTAACGACTTCTGATGACATTTGGAAGAGAGAAGATTCAGAGTTCTTTATTCGGAGATTTTTTGAAACTGAAGTTAAAAAACGCGATTGCATCCCATCTTAGGTAAAATTAAACGGAAAAATTTGGATTTACAGCGACACCCCCCATGCAATTTTTAAAATTGAAATCTTAAAGAAAACTGTTGATTATTTTTAATGATGTTGTAGAGAGAGAGGGGTGTTCAAGGAAGCCCCATTGGAAAATTTTCAAATTCATAACCTATTATTAATCTAAAAACACAGTTTTAGGTAGAACATTTTTAGACTCTAAAATGGTAATTTTATACGATTTTTGCTGAGTTTGGGGCGGGGTGGGGAGTTCACGAAAGTCATCCCCTGGAGATTTCTTGAAATCGAAGTGTTGAAAACGTCATTGTAGGCCATCGCTGGTTACGTTTAGTGTGGGATGGAGTTCAGGCACTCTCCAACGCAACCCGGAAAATTTACAGAATTGATGCCTTAAAAGTACATTTTAGCCCATCGTGAACAATGTTGGAGGGGGAGAGGTACAATCCCAAAGAAAGTTTTTGAAATTATAGTCCAAAATACGCAGTTTTAGACCACCTTAGATGATGTTATAGGAAGGGATCGAGCTTGGGATTTCACCCATGGACATTTTTCAAAACTTGAAGTTCCAGAAAGCAGTTTTAGCGGGTTTTCGATTATGTTAAATAATTTTATCCCTGAAATTATCTGAAATTTAAGTTCGAATAAAAAAGTTTTCAGCTACGTTTGGTGATTCAAAAGAAATAGGTTTGGTTCGGGGCATTTGGCGACAGCTTTTTAGTTCCCTCCCACTCAGAGGAAAAAAGTTAAAAACGAGATTTAAAGTCTTTCTTCTACACACAATTATTTTAGTTCTTCAACAAATCATACTCTATTAACAATTTATTTATTTTGCTCAGCATACGTATGAACAGTCAAAGAATCTTTTCTTCTCTTATGTCATGATCTCTTAATTTTGCTCCTTGTAGTGTCGCGGGCGGCAATTTTTGAGGGCGACAAACTGACATGAAGTTAAGCGACCAAAGAGTTTAGGATGACTAATTATTACCTTTTGAGGACACCAATTTCGAAAGGTTTAAGACGAAAGACACTTTCAAACATTTTCTGGATGGTAACCCTTTCCTCCTTGTCTAATATTGCCCCAAAGACCCCGTCTCGATTAAAAAAATTATAGCCACCTTTTTCCCTAGCTTATCACCATTCGGAGGAAATGATCCAAACCATAACTCTTTACCTCAAGTTAGAACTAAAGATAGCATGCGTCTTGAAGATTCCAGTTTCCAAAATTTTGAGAAGTAAATCCGTATCCCCCCCCCCCCTCCCAATGATAGCCCGATAACATTTCCAGTGATAATCCAAAATCGCGATTTGAAAATTTAAGTCAGAATTTTTTCCGGCTCCTCATCTCTTTCTCTAAATTTCTCACATAGCTTGAAACTTTGTTTTGAGCTATATAATAGGTAGGTCCCTCAAACCCTTTCTTCCCAAAGATAGCTTGAAATTGACTTCAGTGTTGAACACAATTTCAGGAAAGAACCTCATCCCCTTTCCTCAACTCTAATCAAACAGCCTATATTTGCTTTTTTTAGGCTTGAACAGCTGAAAATTTCAGGAAGGATCCCTAAATCCCTTAAATTTAATGAAATACCTTTTTGGAAAAAAAAAATCTAAGAGAAAACCCTATTATCCGTTCTCCTAAAACTACCAAACATTGCCTAAAATTGTAATTTTTAGGTCAGTTTTTAAAATTTTCTGACCCAACTGAGCTTTTTCTCCTAGCACTAAGAAAGAGTAACTAAAATTGCGTTTTAAAACTTCAATTAAGAGAAATTTCTGGAAAGCAATCAGCGATCCCCCACATCCCCTTCGGGCTTCCTCTGACGTGATTAAAGAGTGTTACCTACCGTTATAGTGCCTAGAAAGAGTAGTGTGCCGATCGGCGGGGAAAAAGTGAGGTCAGATCTGAGGAAAATCCAGGTGGCGCTACACTCGAGTAGTACGTTATGCTCCTCAATCAGACTCTTTTTAAATCAGCGATTGCATGCTGATTTCGCAGTTTAAAAGCCCCGTTTTTCGGATTAAACTTATTTTTGCGCATAAGACAAATTCTGTAATAAGTGCTAATTGTTACATGGGTGTTCGTTTATTTTTTGAAGCATATAAAATTACCTTATTACCTTATTATAAAACTACCTTACTTCAATGAAAATAGTAGAATATAAGGGCCCATTCATTAAATACGTAAGGGTCCCGAGGGGGAGGGGGGTTGGAAAAGCCTCTACGTACCCTTACTTGGGGGGAGGGTCAAACTCATTCTTACATAATATTTTCCAAGTCGATATTTCACATTAGAAATTGCGCGGTCAAGTGATTTGGCAGAGATTATGTTCCATTTGCGTCTGGAAGGTAAGAAACGTGTTAGGATAAGATGCTTTTTTATTTGTTTTACAAAGAATTTATAGTGTAAAATATAATAAAGGAGTCGCATTGCGTACGGTATGTTTTATTTGTAATTAATATTACATCAAAAAAAAAAAAAAAAAAAAAGTCGAAAAAACATTCAGTTTAGATTCTTTTCAGTAACTATTTCTTTACGCAAAAGGTTTAATTTAATAATGTGAATTTAATAACGATTCCAGTGATGTAACGATTCAAGATTTGTTATTTTATCATTTTGAAAAACGAAATAGAATCTTACATAAGAATGAAGGGGGGGGGGGGTGAAAATTCTTACGTACCCTTACATGGGGGAGGGGGGTCAAAAATTGCCAAAATCATCCTTACGTAATTAATGAATGGCCCATAAGTATTCAATAACAGCGCGTCTCTTATTTCTCTACTAATAATAAAAATGAGTCTCTCTGTCTGGATTTTTGTCTGGATTTCTGTCCGGAATTCTGTCTGGATCCCTGTGATGCGCACAGCGCGTATACCGTTCGGCCGATTTTCATGAAATTTAGTACAAAGTTAGTTTGTAGCATGGGGGTGTGCACCTCGAAGCGATTTATCGAAAATTCGATTTTGTTCTTTTTTTATTTTTAAATTTTAAAAACAGTTTCCGAAGTTAACTGTAAAGGTTTCGAAAGTTTCGCCTTATTCTTAATTTCCTTAACTTTTAATTTGTTTGATAAATCCATTGATTTTTTCTTCAGACGGTAAGTTACTTGATGCATGTTTTTAATTTTTCCGCAACCATACTTCTTTGTAAATTTGCTATATTTCTTTTGTTTTTCAGAGCTCTCTGTGTCAACAAATATTTACGTTTCTTTTTACAAAAATTACAACTTAATTTTTCACTCAATACAAAACCTTGACATTTACAGTGTCTTAAAGATGAACCATCAGCAAAATATTCAGTTCGTTTCATTACAGGCAACAAAAATTTGAATTCCTCTGATGTACCCATCCCATTGCACACGATTCTAGCGTCAACGTCAATAAAAAGTTTTCTGACATCCGACACTGATTTAAGAACAGGATAACCTACTTTTACACCTTTGACTAAAATAGTAGCATTGATTTGTAAATTTTCTTCTACTTCAATAATGATCTTTTTATCGTCAATATTATTTTCCACATAATTTTCATTATATGCAAAAACTACAATATTTGGAGATTTTTTAAAATTTCATACAAACCCAATATTCGTTAGGGAAATTAATATGAACAATTTCATCTATAATAGATTTATACGTGGTTATTTCAGTTTCATCTGCGGAAAGATCAAGTTTTATTTTTTTCAAACAGGGAACATTTTTCTTAACTGCATAATTCCTGATGGACCTTTGCTTTGGTATTTTTTTAGTAAAGTATGTTGGCAGATTTGGGAAAATTGTCGGAATTGCCTCATCTTTCAAAAAAGGTCTTCCTCGAGGAATTAAAACTTCCTCACCATTTATAATATGCTTATAATGCGTTTCAATAAAATGTTTTTCGAAATGCAGAGCACAAATTGAGCAATATTTATCAAAAACTTTATCTAACCTGGGAATTAACGAGTTCCACTTCTTTAGTTTTTCGTCATCTGCTGGAGCTTTAAAAAGCGAAACTTTTTCTTTGCATGTTTTGTATCCACTTTTGCACCCTGGTACGAAACAAGATGAAGCTTTACTTCTTCTAATATTAAACTTTGATGCCTCCATTAAAAGCCTTAAACGCTGTTTCATGAAATATTCACGAAATAAAGGTAAAAAAGAGAAACGCGGAACTAAATTGTAACAAAATCCCGCGTCTACTAATGTAAACACCGCGAAATTGAACGTACACCTCGACCGCACTGCCCTCTAGCGGTTTTCATACATTTTGTCTTCAAGAATCGAAGGGGAAAAAGCGCCGATCGGCACACTATTCTTTCTAGGCACTATACTACCGTCTCAAAATGACGCAAAAAGCCCCACCTCCCCCCTCCCGCTTTCCTCTCTGCACCGATGATACTGGTCAGCATGGTATTATTCCATAACGAGTCTGCGCTTTAATGAAAAATATAAAATTTTTAATTTGCCTGAACATTTAGAAAAGTTAGATCTAAATAGAAAAATGTAAACGGGTAGCAAAAGTAGTTTTTTTCTGGAATTTTTTTCTCATGGCGCGGGGCCCTCAGAAGCGCGGGGCCCGTAGCATTTGCTACTTCTGCTCTATGGCTAATCCGGCCCTGACGGTATGGTATATGCGTTTTCAAAATTGAGAAATAAACTATGTTCCAGGACTGTTGAAGCTGATATTAAATATCAGAATATTACTTCATCTTTGCTTTGACGGTTCGCAAAAAATAATGCACTGTTTCAAAGCAAACTTGAAACAATTTCAATCATGTAATTATTACATCTATTCTGCCTTTATATGGGGGTTTAATAAGACCTCATTTTTGGAGTATGCTGTTCAGTTTTGGTCTCTTTATTTCAGGAAAGATATTTTTGTGTTGGAAAGGATTCAAAGAAATGTCACTAGATTTGTAAGCGGACTTTCAGATTTAGACTATAACAAACTTAATAGGCTTAATATGTATAGCCTGAAGCAAAGGAGAGTCAGAGGGGACATGATTCAGTTGTTTAAATTTATCAAAATGAAAGATGTTAACGGGTTACATTTTTGCACGGAAGGAAGGACGAGGTGTCATTGTTTTAAGCTGTTCAAATCTCAGGCAAACCTGGAAATTAGGAAAATTACTTCTTTAGTTGGGTAGTGGGCACTTGGAACAGCTTACCGTAAGAGGCGGTAATGAGCGAGGGGTGGATAGCTTTAAGAGAGCCATTGATCTTCATTGGGGACTTAAAAACGGAATAGGACCAACCTAGCTAGGCCCAGAGCCTCTTGCTGGTCCTCACGTTTGTATTTGTAAGGTTTTTTTTATATTAATTTTGTTTATTAATATTTTTAGGTATTCATTTCTTTTTTAAATTAGCATTTAAAAAACAGATTTTTTTTCTAAGATTTTTTTTTTCTAAATAACAATAACCTCTGAAATAACCTTTTACAGTTTAAAAAAAAATTCAAACTGTCACACTACAATAGTTAACAAAAAAAAAAAAAAAAAAAAAAAAAAGAAAATTGTGAATAACTAATTGAGAAAGTATGATGAAACTCGTTCAAGAAAAAATTATTTTAAATTAAACATTGAAAACTGCCTCTCCAAGCGATCGATAAAATAATTCTGCTGTAAAAGTATTACAAATTGGCTGTTTAATATTAAATTTAATAACAGGAAAAATAAACTTTAAAAAAATAAGTGCACTCGATGCTGAACTTCATTATGATTATCCATTTTTGAAGGATCCATTCACCCCTAAATTGGTCCTTATTATTTTTGTGTCACATATTTCACTGAGCTGCTCTTCAGCGGAGCCTGTAATTACTATCCATTTCCTACATTTGACAAAAAGAAATTTAATTGGACAAAAGATTTGTATTTATAACGAGAAGAAAACAAACCATTCTGTGGACCCAAACGCTTTCAATCAATAGCATCTAGTATTGTGTTCGTAGTCTTTTCACTTCATTTCCGTTTTGCTGAATGACTTTCTAAAACCAATTTCTCCTCATTATAAGAAACGGTGAAGAACACGATAAAGATAAAAAAAATAGTAATTTTTGATCATTCAAAACAATATGAATCAATTTATTACCAAGACAGGAGAATAATTTCTTTTATTCTTTATCTGAGAGGAATTGTTTTCATGAATCAATTGTTGC
Source organism: Uloborus diversus (assembly GCF_026930045.1). Taxonomy (NCBI): domain Eukaryota; kingdom Metazoa; phylum Arthropoda; class Arachnida; order Araneae; family Uloboridae; genus Uloborus; species Uloborus diversus. The sequence goes on along the minus strand of NC_072732.1, from coordinate 83,197,158 downwards.
AACATTTCCATTACGATTATTCTTATCTGAGTAACTGATAAGTTTTAAGTACTTACCATTTACTTTGTTACTTAATAAGTAGGATATATTTTACTTATTAGTTCATTAATTATTGCAACTATCAATATGAAATATATTTAAAAAATAAGAATTGCGTTAACGTTAGTGTTTAATGTGGCAATAATTCTTACAGTTCGAATATTTTAGGCTCTAATTATATTGCTAGTACAAACTTAAATTCATGTGCATAAGGTCATGCACATAAATTCATACTTCAAGCGATTAAGCATAGGAGAAAAATTAAATGACTTTTTAAGGTCTGCCAAGGCTCATATATAAATACAGAGAATCGGAAACAAGTCAATCGCGATAAACCAGTACTTCGCCGTTTCTTCAAGTAAAGCTACTTTTCGGCTCAAGTTTACCAACAAAGATTTTAACCTAAAGCAAAACCTTTCAGAAAAATAATTCACGTAATTCAAATTGCTATTCTGCAGCATTCAGCGACTTTTTATTTTATTTTATTTTTTTTTATTTTTTTTTTTTTTTTTTGTTTAATTCTGCTATAAACATTATTGGGGTGGGGGTTTTTTTTTTTTAATTTTTTTCAGGTATAAAAATACTATTTATAAAACGATCAGATCAGTTTCAATTGGCGAAGCTCGGCAGCATATCACCAAAGTTTCAAAGTTGCTTTTCTCTGAAAATGGTCAGCAGCATCAAATTTTGTTTCTTGTAAATTAATGCCACGAAATACGTAAATACCAAAGAGGTAAAACTATTTTAAAAGATAAGAGAAAAAGCCTGGTTCAATCAGCTTTGAGAAGGAGTGCCTTCAACCATATAGCAGTAGGGTCCACCTATGGCCTGCGGGTCTCATCCGGCCCGCGAAACTGATCCGTGTGACCCATTGTTTTTGGTTTAATGATACAGATCGAAAAGCACGATTAATAAAAATGTTACAAATTTGGAGCCAAATAATCAGAAATTGGTTTCTGAAAAACAGATGCAATTCATAAAAGAAGCAGAACAGCATTTATTGGTTTTATAGTCTACTTTCTTTTTCCCTATTTTTCCATGTTATTTGGAAATTTTTTTATATGTTTTGAAATTTTATATGTGTTCTGGTCGGCGAGAATTACCCTAATATGAGGTTCGGCTCTCGAGTAGAAAAAGGTTGGGCACCTTAGGGCAGTAATTATTAACTGGAGTTAGAAAGTCCAATCATTGGCTTAGAAAATGCTGAGGCAAGAGTCACATGGTTCAAATACGACGAATGGGAAGCATGTTTTACGTGAAGCGAGTCAACGAAACCTGATTTCTTCTAATACTTAACTTTAAACTATGTCACGTGACTTGAGATCCTTGCTTTGCCTCGGTTTTAATTTGATACCAAATTACACTCACTTAGAAATCGAGTTAGACAGCAATATGATGCACTAAGAACCAAAGGGATGTAAGTGGACATCCTTGATATTTTCAAGTTTTGATTGCAATGCGTTTAAAGATAACGTCCTAGGTAGGCTTTCATTGAATTTTTGTTCTAAATCATGCTGCGCAGTGTACTATCTCTTGCCCCAAGACATAGAGGATCTCCTATCATTAGACTGGTTGTCTCCCAATTTTAATTTTGCCACGTACATGCTTTTGCTTCTCACTGCCTCAAATGTTGAATATGCTACAAGATATAAACTCCAATCCAGGGACATTTGAAACCGTGAGAAGCAAAGAGATGGAAGTGGACATTTTCAAGTTTTTAGCAGAAATCGCGTTTAAAGCTCTGATCTTAGGGAGGCTTTCATAGAAAAGTTTTTCCAAATCCTGCTGCATAGCAGCACCAACCAGAGCTACTAGTACTATTACTTTCCTCAAAACATAGGAGAGGTTTCATAACTGTTTGTGCTGGTAATCTCCAAATTTTTAATTTTGCCACTTTCACCCCTTTACTTCACACTGCTTCACATGTACTGGTACTTTAGCTAAATATGAAAAATGCATTCTTAGCTTACTTTTGCCATGGTGATTTATTATCTTTTTTCTTGATTCCAGGTTCGTGTAAGCTTTCCTGGTCCCTCTACCTGCTGTGTGCCGGCGTTGCCATACTGCTGGTGTGCGTCGTCCTGTCCTTGAAAGCCTCTCGCGTGAAACCGAACTCTTTCCGCATTTGACACGACAACTACGCGTCCACCTCGCAGCACTCCTCCAATTACCGCCTCAACAGGCGGCACCGTCCTCGCACTCAGAGCTTCGAGATGCAGATCCAGAACATGGATGAGGAGGACATAGCCACCATCACACGCAGCTGACAAAGACTGACCAAACCCAGAGGCGCGAAGAAGAAGAAGCCTTCCAACAAGAACTGCATCGACGAATATTCCTTCTGGGTCGCTTCCTTATGAACTGGTCTGGTTTATGTCGCCGTTGAAGCAGTGTTTCTCTCTTATAGGCAGGATTGGGAAGCATTTTTAGTTGCCAGTAACAGTTTCATTAGCGACCACTTTTAAGTGTAGATCTTTTTAAGGGGCAAAATTGGGAAGCGTTTTTAGTGGCCAGTAACAGTTTCATTAGCAACCAATTTTTGTAGAACTTTTTTTTCGTAAAGCCAAAACGCTAAACGATACCTTTTAGTAACTAAACGATTAGTTCACAAATGAAACTGCATCGTGATTTTGACGGAAAAGATGTTACCAAAGCCCTATATCGTAGCGTAAGTAGCGACACGTCCGCCATCTTGGGGCTAAATGTCGCTTTCTTCCTATGTCTGTTATGGCGAAGTAGCGCGTTTTGCTTCTTAATTGTGGATTAACATACAGTCAATAACAAACCACAATCAAAAGGCAAAACACACTACTTTACCAGAGCACATATAGAGTATAAGCATCGTTCAGCCTCAAGACGGTGGACGTGTCGCTACTTTTTTTACGATTCAGAGCTTTATTATTATTACCGCGGTCTGACAAATTCCAGACGCGAGATCGCCCAGGGACGAAGAAAAGTACCTTCGACGGTGGGTTTTTTACAACAAAAATCTTCACACTATTACTCTAAATTTTCCTTTTCCTTTTCTCGAGTTGTCTAGCAGCTAAAATTTTTTATTGATTTTAGTTTTAGTCTATCTCTGTTTATTACTTTTTTGTTACTTTACATTATGTTATGTTTTGGGTCGACGATCGAGTAATGATTCTTTATTGCATTTTTTTTTTTTCATTCAGTCGCCCTGTACCCAATGGTGCCTCTAATTTTACCATTTATGCTGTCTAAGAGAGTGATAGAGGACAGTTTTGAAAAAATGAACATTTTTAAGGATACTAAACCATTCAGTCACTGATGAGGTCAAAATTATGAGATCTCAGTGTCGGTTATTTGTCAGAACCAACTGAAAGCAGACATAGCCGAACTTACTTCAAATATTTCGAAGGAATATGAACCGAAATGCTTATTATTACCAAATATGCGCACATCCAGGGAATGTCTCAAAAGCCGTTTTAAGCAGCAGAATTCAATTATTTTGAATTTGAAAAATAAATGAATGAGAATAGTTTTAAATAATTGCATAAATGAAAAATTTTAATGCAGATTTTTGAATAAAACTATAACAATAATGGTAGTCATGACGCGTAAAATAAAAGATGGAAATTAATAAAATACCTGGAAACTTTTAGAACTTCCTTGCTTTTAGTACTTTTTTCTTTGCAAAAATGTGAAAACATTTTTCTCCAGCCGTTAATAAATAAGTTATTAAAAACAAACTTTAATAACTCTAATCTGCACTAAAACCAGTTTTCATGAGGAAAATATCTTGTTAAACCACGGGGAAAATATCTGAGTCCCCCCTTACAATTTTGCATACGGGCGCCCTTGATTGTTACAATACCCAATACAAACATAAATAATATCGGAAACTTAGTGTGCAAAAAAATATTTTAAAATATTTTTTACGCGTTTTTTCTCATTTCTGAAAGAAAAAAATATGTCTTTCTCAATTTAATGCTTAATCTGATTTATTTTTCCCAGTACTTCCCCCTTTCGGTACGCATTGCATGTATTTAATAAGGAATTACGTTATACGAACGCACTAAATTATTACTATTTATTATTATTTTAATACTAATGATAGTGATTGGAAGGGTTGCGATGCTGATTTTCATTTCCCAAAATAATCTTGCAGTAAAAAACAAAAACAAGTACACTTTGGAACAAACTCAAAATTCTAACACGGTTACGCAAGCACTTGTTTTTCCTTTTCCCTAAATTATACAGATATTTATCGTTGTTACATATTTTTCTTTTTTTAAAAAATTTTGTTTATTAAAAGAGTTTTTAGGGAGATTAAAATTAGTAACTCAAATAAAAGTTGTGATTTCTGTTTACCACGAAAATATGGTTTGTGATGAGATGCTTTAATCTATAACCTCTGAGAGAAACCCTGTTTTGAAATAACGCGCGAAAGCCAACAACTATTTCCTGAAATCCATTAGCAAATTTGATTTCAGGAAATGAAGTTACTTGTTCTGAATTGATCCGATTAAGAAATAGCTTGCTGGTGGACGCGTTTTTATTTTGTTTGAGCTGAGACCATTGTATTAGGGGAGCCAACTTATCAGGCATTTTGGGTCCAAAAAGGTATGCGGGATACCAGGTAGTACGCGTTCAAACGTTTTAAAACAGTTGTCGTAACGTTATCAATGATTTTCAAACGTTTTGGTATGTTTGTCAAAACGTCAATAGCCATTCTAAAACGTTTATGTGAAGAAGTGGACTTAGATGTGTACGAAAACTGGTAGGTTGACTATTTCAGTTGATAAAAAGAGAAGATTTTATTAATTTAGGTTCAAAAACGAACGATAGTTGAAAATGCAATTGTTCAAAGAAAACATTTCCCGATAAGCTATTATTTAATTTAAGAAATCTGCTAAATTACTAGATTCGCTAAAAGTGGAGTTTTACTCGACTCCTCAGCAGTTATTTTTACGACGTAAAAGCCAGGGAGTATTGTTAAATGTATTTTCAACAACGTCCCCGTAATACTAAATGCCTATCGTTTTTTCGTATTTAACGTAGAGAGCAAAAATAAACTCAAAACAAGGGAACGAGGACCAGCTAGTACGGAGGCCACTGCCATCTATTAGAGATTTTAGAAATTAGTAACGAAGAAATTAACAATCGGTTAATTTCTAAATTTATATAAACTCGGAAATTAACTAATTAACAATTTGATTTGAATTATTTGGATATATCGCCAAAGCAACGCCTTCGTTGGATGGCCGCTGGGTGGTGCTGTTTTAAAAATTATTACATTGTAAGGATATTCACGAAGCGAATCTTTTAATGCAACGCCATCGTTGGATTGCCAATAGGTAGCGCTGTCCTCCAAACACAAGTGCACTTTTTGAGGCAAATGCGATAAGCACTATAGTATAACGGGGATGGTGATTTTCAAATATTTATACAGAATCTGAATCCAAAGCTATCTTGGAACCAAAATTCTGGATAGGTCGACTTTACCTCTATGAAAAATTGAGCTAAATTATGGGGATAAAACTAACGCTTTCAAATTCTTTTTCCTATTTTTGAAACCCAAAAATAGTCAAGAAGGTTTCTGTTTTACTAAACAGATCTAAATATCAACGAAGAAAGTTGGTTTCACAGCAATGACGAAGTCGTATCAATTTTTTAAATTTAGTTTTCGACTAGCTGCACGGACTTGTTGAACTTATATAAGGTTGCTCAACTTGGTGGTGGACGCGTATGTCAAGTGGATATTGTGTATACAGACTTTAAAATAGATTCATCTTGAAAAACTTTTCTAATCATCGAGTCATCAGCCCAAATATATCATTATATCATTCTTACTTTTCTTACTGTGCTGGATAAAAGATTTTAATTTGAAAACAGCATTTCGTACTTGTGAAAACGAAGGTGTCATTATCTGAATTGCGGGAAGATTTCGATAATTGGGAATCTGGCGATCTTTGTTCATTGGTGTCAATTTTTGGTTTCAGCGCCTGCGCGAGAGGTATTTGTCGTTGCAAATCTGAACAAAGAGAACGGAAACATCTATTCACATAGGGTTACTATAAATCAGCAGGGTTAGCAAAATAAAATAATTTGAACCAAAACTGAGACGACCGCGCCAAATTCCCTATTATCGAAATATCCCCCTGCATGATAAATGATTTTAATTTGAATACTGCATTTCGTACTTGTGAAAACGAAGGTGTCCTTATCTGAATTGCAAGTGCTTGTTGTATTGATTTTTCTCCTAATCAATTTTAAAAGTACGCGAGAGGCGTTGATTCACATTTATCGTGTTTGTTGTGTGGTTTGTTTTATTAAGCCAAATTTAGTTTATGAACAGAACAATTCTATTTTAATATTTAATGAATGATTATCTTAGAGTAGTGTTTTGACTTATGCGATATTGAATATTTGATTGGAATAAGAATTGTCCAAAAGTTCCCTCCAGTTAAAGGAATCGATTTAAATCTGTTGGGATTCCAGCTAAGCATTTATCCTACTGTATATACAACGTTATTATTTAATAAGATATTTTAGACATTAAAATTTGTAAATTATTAAAACTGTTTGCATTTAATTGTCTATAGAATTTATGATCTAAAATACGAATTAAAAAATTCTATACTTAAAGAAATGATTGTGATCTTATTGAGAGTTAAAAAATTTAAAAACGTTTCTTCTAGTTCCAGTAAAATTTTGAACTGAAGTATCATAAGTTGTTTTTAAAAATACTCGCTCCAAATACTATGACATCTTTTTATAAAATTGAAACATTAGTAAAATCAAATAGGTTTTATAAATTTAAATAAAGTTTAATACATTTTTCATAAAAAGTTAACTAAAGAGTTTGTATGAAAATAGATTGCTCTTTTAAACCAAATGTACTGTACAAATTAGTCTTGTAAATAGGTTTTCATTTTATACAACTACTTATATGTGATTTTTTTAAATATATAATAACTTTGTTTTAAGACTCGAAAAATTTAGAATAAAATGGAAACATACTCTGAGTTTCAAATCCTAATTTTTACTTTTACCGAATCCAGGATATTTGCTTTAAAAAGAAAAGTTTGACATTTTTTTCTTTTTGAGAATTCTCGTGCTCATGTCCTAAAATTGTCCATTATATTTCATGAATATTAGGACCATAGGTATCACGAGTCATTTCTTTGTTAAAAAGAAACTTTTATAAAAACTTCTTTCAAATTGTTGTTCAAATTCTTATCAATTGGCGTTTCTAATGACAAGGCAGCATGACGCGTTTAATTATACATCAACTCCTGAAATTCTGCAGTTTTGTGGTGTTTTAAAACGCATATGCTTTGTGTTTTATCATGCTTATTCTCCCCTTCGCAATAAATTAATAAAAGGAATTCCTGTTTTGTTCACATTACACTCTTGCGGTAGATTGCCAATAAGTATTACGAACTCGCCAAGAGACTTGCTTCATAGTTTAAGAATCAATTATAACTTGGAGTTTTTATGGATCTAACTATCTTGACTCATTTGTGTAACTTTTCTCAGAACAAGATCGAAAAAAAAAAGTGGTAAAAGACAGATAAATCATAAAAACTGTCGATACTTTTCCGTTAAAAGATACGTCGTTTGGTTTGGCGACTTGTTTACTCTCTACCTTGGCGACAAAAGAAAGATTGCTGAAAGTGAATGGAGATATCTGCAAGTGTGTAGCAACCCAAGAACTTGGAAAAGAAAGTTGCTAACTATGAAATTTTTATTTTGCAATGAGATAAATGTATTAAAATCGCCAACAATAAAACATGTGCCAAGTGACGTACCTTTAACGGAAAAGTACCAAACGTTCAGTCTATAAAAAGATATGCATGGTTTACTTATGTTTGATCGTTAAAAATTACGCTCTCATCTAACATTTTGATGAGAGCCTAATTTTTATTGATGCATTGCAAATTCCGAATTAACTTTATAACAGTACTTTTGAAACAACAGTTTGAGTGTAAAACAGTTTACCTTCAATAATCCAATGTTACCTTAAGTTTGAAAGTTTCTAATCTCTTATTTTATAATGCCTTTAGTAAAGCTAACATCAACTTGAAAAATAAGGCTTAAAAAAGAAAAGTAAATGACTGCTTGAGTTTGTGGTTATCTTTCAAATTGGTCTTAGAAATCACAACTGTTAGAAATAAGAAAAACTACTTGTTAAAAGGAGAAAATGATTTTTTTCCCGAAACCTTAATCATTGATAAGGACTTTTCTTTGAATCTGGACTGAGTTTTTAATACGTTTCCACCTAATGAGAACAATAAATAAGTAAAAACAATTATTGAAGCACTATGTGCATAGACAAACTTATTTCAGCTAAAAAATTTTTCTTAACTGTGATGAGAATGTTAACAAACATATGGAAAGAAGTTAATAGAAATAGCAGCGCATTTATAATCACTAAAAATCACAGAATCGTTACTGTCATTATCACTTAATACAAATGGTCATCTATTTTAGATTTTCATGTTATGAGTACATTTGAAATGTCTTTCAAACACGCATTTAGATTTAAAAAAGGTAAGCGTTTTCGTTCTGACGTACAAATACTTTAGATTTCAAAAATTTGCTTACTAACGCATGCTCTAAACATGAGTTTAAAACTTTGCACATTGAAAAACTTTTTTCCTTCACTAATGTGGTTGAAACAAACTACCTAAACTGTAAATCCGTGAGAGAATATTCCGTTGAGCTAACGTATTGCAAGATGTTTGCTCTGCTACATCAATGGAAAACTTACTGTAGAAAAAACAACACTTTAGTCAGTGGAATCGCGAAGTCCGAATAAAATCTCTTTGTTTTTGCATTAGGGAGCAAGTTTATTATTTTAGCTATTAAAATGTGCCTTAACTAATCAAAAATATTGTTTCAAGCGCTTAAATTAGCGAGAACGTAACTAAAAAGTTGTAATGTGAATGTAAAAAAAAATGTTCAAGAGCAAAAGTTGAAATACAAAAAATTGTTTCTAAAATGTTTTTGTTGTAACCTGTCTGTTTTACATGTTGGATATTTCACAGCTTTTATAAGTTGTGTATGAAATGCTACACAAAAATAAAAGTGATTTTGTCATTACTGTTTTGTATTTTTCTTTTCACTTCCGCAGCTAATGTTTTATTTATTTTTATGCTCGTACTTTCGCTATTATCATTGACCTAATCAGAATTTTAATGATAATAACGGGGGATTAATTATTTTATGAGATTCTGATTTTAAAACCTAAAGTAAAAAAGGTAAATATAATCAGGATAAACAAACATATTAGTAAAAAAAAACGTCATAGACACTTATCTGGAAAACTCAAATTATTTTAGAAATTTTAAAATGTTCCTAACCATTCGAACTAGAATATTAATGACATAAAATTCCTCTCTTCTACATGAAGAAAAGCTGACTATTGAAATTTTTACTTCAAATTTTGTGCCAAGCTAGAATAAATAAATAAATAAAAAAAAACTGCACTAGTGAAACTTGTTCAAACATGTATGAGAATTAGGAACACTTGATATAACTGATTCTACGAAAAAGGAATTTTGAGCTTAGCTCGATTTTTGACCTCAATTCGCTTGAAAAGTATGCTTGCACTAGCGCTCAAAATCTCCCCTCGACACTGCTCGCTCTGATCCTACCTACAACAAAATGAAGTGTTCTGTCTCTGCTTTCAGTTCATCCACCATCTCTCCGTGGCAAAACTATGTAACAAGGACAGACTCATTAATATTAACAAACATAAAATATGGCACTGTTTCTCACAATACAGGGGCGTCCACCAGCCCCAAGAACAATGGTACTGCGTCAAATATCAGTGCGAGCCCTTAGAACAGGAATTAAAATGGAGGGAGCAAGTCAAATTATTGACTAAGCAAAAGCTTGGGCAAAGAGCTCAAGTCACGTGACTCAACATCGACGAATGAATGATACGTTTTGCGTGAAACTAGCGAAAGAGACCTGATTTCTCCACGTGATTTTCCTTCACGAATGAGTCTTGACTCCCCCCCCCCCCATTTTATCTCTTCTCAATGGATCCCCCCAGGAAAGAGAAAAGTAGTCCTGGAAACAACCGGAAAAAAGTATGGTGCAGTCTATGAACCCCTCTAGTTGGCATTGAAGGAAATAAAAATGGATCTTGAAGTACTTCCCATTTATATCTTATTTAAGGGCAGCGTATCAGTAAACCTCTGCCCTCAAAGGCTCTTGCGCCGTTAAAAATAAGTAAACCGTAATCAAAGCCCACCAAAAGTGAATCACCTAACTATTTGTCCTAACATCTACCTGGCATCAAGTAATATCGATGTTTTCAAAAAATATCATTGATTGCTGTTATCGGATCAAAAATAGTCAACGTAGTTAACACCATATATTCAATGTTCAACTTATAACTCTATTCAAAATCAAAGAAGTCAGATGTAACAAGAATGAAATTGTACTTCTTACATTACTACTAATATTTCCTAAAAGTTTTACGAAATGGAAGGCAACAACTAGTTGCTTACCTTCTAATAAAGAATGGCTCTTAACTTTTGCGCATTAAAGTGTGTCTAATTCCTCCATAATCCTTTATTTTGGACCATTAATATCAATCCTAGTATGCTAATATATGCACATGCAGAAATCGTTATGAACCCAAACCCGACTCCCCCTAGCAGAAAATTCTGGACCATATAATCAATCCTATTATGTTAATATATCCACATGCAGAGATAGTTATGAGCCAAACCCTATTCCCCCTAGAAGAAAGTTCTGATGTTACTTGGCAAATGTACATCCGAGGCAGTATAATATACTTTTACGCTACAGGTGCACTTAATGGACTCAAAACAAATCCATACTTGAAATCTTTTAACTTAACACTACTATGTGGGTGTCACTTTTCAATACTGAGGACGGAATTACATTTTTAAAAAAAAGAATTTTCGTCCTTCAGTCAAAAGTTTATTTCCATTTAATTAAAAGTTCAAAAGTAAAATCTAGTGATATGCCTCTATAAATAAATGATATTTTGTTAAAACAATTTTGATTTAACTTGCTTACAATTTTTATTTTAGCATGGACTATGGACTGAGCCAATTCGCCAAAAAAAAAAAAAAAATCCAGTCTTGCAATTTTTCAAGAGTAGCACCCATGCATCGAGCCAATCCATTCTTTAGGTTCATTCATCTTTCACCTTTTTATCCTTATTCAAAGTCTTATTTTTTATATTGTTTATTTCTTGTTCCTACATTGTACATATGAAGGCTCAAATCATCTTCCCAAAAAAATTATTCTTCTTCTTTCTCAGATTATTTTTTCCTCTTCTCACTCCAGCTGATTTCCTTTAATGAAACTTGTTCTATTGTGATGGAACGCAATTTGGTCTCTGTAACTCATTTCGTAACATTCCAAGTCGCTGTTCTACTTCTGTGGATTCTTTTTCTAGAATATTCTGGTGTGTACCATTTTGTAAAAAAAGGTTGGTTGGATTTGCAGTTAATGAAATTGGTATTCAAACGAAATATCATTTGCATTGTAAAATGAAAAAATAAACAAATGCACGTATAAATTTAAATTTAAAATAAACACCAAGCTCATTGGCAAATTCTCACGGCAGTACTTTGAAGAAACTTTATTTATTGTTAGGATGTATAAGATAAATTTTATAATCTTTTCTTTTTCGTCTTAACTCCCTTAACTCCTTCCAAAACAAAATTTTATTTTGAAAGTAAAAGACATATCTTCATTTTATTTCTCCTTTAGCCGTTAAAAAAAAAAAAAAAAAAAAAAAAAAAAAAAAAACACACATGCATATTGTATTCTATTTTTTTAAATGTTTAATTTATTGAAAGATAAATATAGACATAATTATAGATGGATAGAAAAATGAATTTCAGTGCTTAAATCTTTAAGTTATTCAATCGACACTTATAGAACATGGTGCTGTACCATTTAAGGAGGCAAACTTAGTAATTCATTTAAATCTTAGTAATTCATTTTTAGTTTGAATCAAAGGATTAGGAAGGTTTTTCTGAATATAGTTAAATGTTTCAAACTTCAGTTTTAAGATCAGTATCGTGGGGTGGTAGTAAGGCAAGATAACGGGCTCAGGATCAGAGGATACATAGCTGAATCTAGGTCCCAAAAGTCTTGTGATCGTTCGTTTTGAACATTTACCACGGTTTCAGGAGACTGGAGATAATTTCCTACTCTTAGCTTTGTGTTTAAATTGTGGCGTGGAAATAACTGGTAGCGCCATCTTTTGACGATCTAGCCAGTTCTGTTTTTGAATCGATGTAACATTCGTCTCCAACTAGATCCTCCTTTACAAATAATTTTTCATTGTTTCTGGCAACAATTAAAGAAACGAAAGTAAAACGCAGGCTTTAGGACTGAGAAAGTAACTTAAGAAAGAGTTTTCAAAAATTACCGAGAGCTATTGAAGCATAAAATACGCATCATAAAAAAATGTTTATGTTTGATTATTCTCAGACCGTTTTTTCTTCAACAGTTTTGAATGTTAAACAATTCGTTTACTTCGTAATACTACTAATCGGAGTTACACAGGAATAGTGTAAATGAGCAGCAATTGAAAAAGCATACTCAAACACGCTTTATGACACATGAATTATCTGTTCTCGTCCCCCCGTAAAAAAGCGACAATTTAGGTAATGTCGCCAAATTTAGCCAGGAAAGGAAATTTCTGGAAACAACAATCGGATCTTCGATATCTTTGAATGTCGCTACTACAGTGACTGTTTAAGAGCCCGTTTCAATGCTAAATTTGACGACCTTTTTTAAAACGACGCCTAACCTTATATTTCCATAACCAGGTAACGTGGTTAAATGATTTATGTGTCAAAAAACATGTTCCACTATGCTCTTTTGATTGCCATATAATTTATTATTATTTTTTTAAGCACTTTTATTATACTTGACCTGATTGTCACGAAGTAATCTTATGCCTGCTTTTTCTTATAGTATTTCAGCAACTAGATCACTTAGACACTTCTGGATTTCACTAAATGATTTGCTTAATCTTAAGATACAACTTGAAGCTGAAAAATTAAAATTCTGAAATAAAATTATCATTTCGGTTAGGCTGGGAAATAGCAAATTTCATGAAATTTCCCCATTAAATGTTTAAATATAAACGCCATTGTTACAAAATTCGTTGCCTTGAAAATGCAATGCTAATAGAAATCATAATGAAAATTTTGAATCAAAGCTTCTCTAGAGCAAGAATAAAATTTATTCACTGACGTAGCTTTCTTAGGGTTTTTATCTTCATCTATGCCAATAATCGATATCGGGGCGAAGTAAAGAGACATATTAGGATCTTTATCACAAGTAATTTGTACACTGTGAATTATTTTTTTTACTTATATCCCAGGAACTAGACCAATTTGAGACTTTGGAATTTCATTGAATGATTTGTTTAATCCTAAGGTACAACTTAACGTTAAAAAAATGAAAATCTAAAATAAAATTTTGTTTGAAAATGAAACTCTTTAAAATAGCAGAATTTTTAAAAAAATACTAAGCACTTATCATAATGCAAGCAAAAAGATAAAATAACTTTTCTGGGTCAGAAAGGGCAATTTGAGTATTCCTGCAGTTTTCAATTATTCCAAGAAAAAGACTAGTCATTTCAAACCAAACTTTCCCATTAAGAAAAATATGCACGCTTCAACACTAAATTTATGATTGAAAGCTAGATAATGATAAAACATTCTCTACATGACTTGAGCCGCACTTTTCTTCGTTTGTGAAGTCCTTTTCTTGAAATAATTGAAAACTACAGGAATACTTAAATTGTCCTTTCTGACCCAGAAAAGTTATTTTATCCTTTTGAGTACATTATGAGAAGTGCTTAGTATTTTTTAAAGAATTCTGTTATTTCATTATTGCGCTAACGTATGGGTTCCTGGTAAGAGGCATTTTACTATTTGAATCAATTAGGTATTTTAAGTCCTGCATCTATCGTACTTTGACAATTTCAGAGCTGCTACTATCTAAAACTGTCCGAAAACCTACTGAATTTTTTGAATCCTGAAATCTTTCCACTGTGTAACTGGTTATTAGATAATTAAAACTGGTTACTTTTAACTTTAAGTGTTAAAATATGAACGATGTCAATCGGCGTAAGTCAAAACAGTTAAATAAGTCAACCGGATAATCGCCCCCTTTTTTTTAGCAGGGGCACACATTGCCACGGGCGTGCCCCTTGTAAGTTATGTCGCCGCCGCCCCCCCCCCACCAAAAAAAGAAGAAAAAACTAAAGAAAAGAAAAGGGGGAAAGAAGAAAAAAGAGGGAGGGGAATTAATACTGCTTACTAAAAACAAATTACTGTCGAGCCTGCTTATTTGAATATCGGTTAAAAGAATATCCCGCTTAATATAACACATTTTCATTGTACCAATCCAATGTAATGAGTTATTTTGATCCCGGTTAATGGAATATCCCGCTTGTTGGAATATTTTTTCGTTGCAAAATGGCTATTCACTTAAGCGGGTTAGACTGTAACTCTATTTTATTTGCCGCAACAATAAATACCAAAAGAGTAAATTTTGCTTATTCTTTATTCGAGGGGTTTTCTCTTATTCGGGGGGGGGGGGGTTCCCCCTTTTTCTTTCTTCCCTTCTCTTTTTCGTTATTTTTTTTGCGTTAGTGTAACCGGTTCCTAGTTTCCGACTAGGCTGACATGGCCTCTCGTCGGGCCTGTTTGTTAGTAATAAGCACTATTACAGAATAGAAGCACTATTATAAGTGTGAAAGTGTCTGCTTAAGAGACGGCTCTAAGAGCAATCAGGCTTTAGTATTTGCTAAACAACTATTGACCGTCAAGATATTGAAAAAAAAGGCCTTTTCCGATGTCTCTACGGAAGATCGTAGCTCAGAAAATGCTGAAAGTTGATTGGTTTTGGAACCATTTCACACTTACAATGTAAGGGACTGACGAAGTGATCAACTGCCGTTAAAGCAGGTCTGCATATTTTAATCAGAACTTCACAGTCTTAAAAACGTGCGATACGTAAAATACAAATTTCTTTCAGAGTTATAACTCTTCTAAAAATTAAAAACAAAACGTTTTTGTATGATTAAAGTATTTCTTCTGTAAAACTACTATTTTCCTCTTGCTTACCTATTTAATAATCAAATAGTGGAGGTCTGATCAGCAGAAAATTCAAAATTAAGTTTTGTTAAGGAGATAGACTGATAATTTGTTCCTTTTGAAAGGAAACTATTTCCTTCATTTCATTTTCAGTTCTCATGCGCAATTAATGAAAGTTCAAATCGTGTTCCGAAGATTTTTCTTTCTTAGAAAGCGAAAATCAATTCTCATTCTTTTCCTTCGTCGATTTAATTTTCCTTAATGAGTCCAAGCTTTGGTGGCAAAACTTATTTCACCACTTTGTTGTTTATTTTTCTAGATCTTATCTCTCTGAGTTCTGCATTTTAGATTATTTCCACAAACTATCATCAGATATTATTTTAAGAATTAAAAAGTTTTCTTTTATCAAGATGAAGTATGACATCCAGAATATATAATTTAATACTTTTCTTTGAAATAATAAAATAAATTTTAAATTTCGGTTGATTTAAAACATAACTTCCGATTTAAAAACTTTCTGTTGTTTGCTTCTTTGATCAGCAAAGAAGCACCCTGTGTCGCTAAAACCCGCATCAGTTTGAGAATACATTTGAAACATAGACTAATAAAATTTTGTTTAAACTGTTCTCAGTTTTAAAGAATGAACAGATTATGTAATGTGCAACTTTTTAAATTCATTACTAAGATTCTGCTGATTAAAATATATGTTAGTCTTTATGTAATTTTCCTTTTTTTTTAAATATATGTTGTTAAATGCAATACATGAGAAATACATATTTAGAGTCTCACTTAAGGATTTTGAACTATTGGTTAAAACCCTTATCATCAAAAATCACCCATTTCATTAGAAATAATCTTTTGTAAAAATTATCTCCGGACATTGGCATATTTTCTTCATTTAAGGTATCAATATTTTCTCCTGCCGGGGACGTTTTCCGTAAATGAAATTTATATGATTAGTATTACTTCTCAAAGCCTATTTTATAAAGAATAGAGACAAATTTTTCAAGCATTTTTTTCTGCTGAAGCATTTCTGAATTTAATAAAACAAGTGAAAATTTCACAACATAACGATTATATATTTTGCTTACTAACTGGTTTTCTACCAGTAGGCAAATCTAATTTTCAATTAACTTAGGTTGAAAGTATTCCATTAAGTTTGTTTTTTATATCTGTGCAGTACCAAAGATGTTGGTTAATTTGGTATGAACTGTCTCATTGTTATTTTCTTGTGTTATTGAATTTCGAGAAATACTCATGGCCTGGAGGACATTGTCATTCGCCCCCTGGGTGCGGGAAAAGTTTGAAGTTTTTAGTCCATGAAAAGCAGTTGACCAAGTTGAGGGTGGTTCAGCTTGAAATATTTCATTTTTGTCGTTATTGTCATCGCTTTTAATTTTTTTTCATCTGATTTAGCTTGTATTCGAGCTGCAGAAGATCCAAAAGTCACGTAACCAGTTTATATAATATTGCATTTTAAAAATAATATTTAATTTTCAGCACTAATCATTTGACTGGTTGGGAACATTTTGTTCTAAATGTCGAGCCATTTTTTATTCTCATTTTCTATACGCATTGACACTTACATTGTTCACCTCGTTCATTTTAAGCCACTATTGAAACCTTTGATAATGAATTTTTGAAAGCTTCTGCACGTAAGGAAAATAACACTCTTTCGATTAATATCTCGCTGTCGGGAGACTGAAAAATGTTTGAAACCGGAGAAAAGGTGGGCACCCATCTTTACTAGACCAGCAGGATATGGACAACGTGAAGAGCAGAATATTGAATATTAATTCAAAAAATCTGACGTCAGAGATGGATTTATTAAATGGGATACCGGGTACAGGATTAAGTTACAATGGCTTTAATTTTCGAGTACGTATATTCCAAGAACTTAGCATCGTATGAAGAAGTTACTCCGCATTATTTGCTCGTTATTACAGAGTGCTCGTAAAAAGCGAGTTCGTGAAAAAACATATGAACATTCATCCTACTAGTTGTTTTTTTTTCTTCCTTTTAATATGGTCATAATTTACTGATTATGACCATATTACCAATTGTGACATTCTACTGATCATGACTTTGTTACTACACCAGTATATTTTTAATCATTCTTATCTTTAATCATGACTGTTTTTGAAAAATATGTTTCTAAAATGTTAAATAACTTTTAATCATTTTGTAATTAATTCTCCTTATCATTTATGTTTTTGAAAGTAACATCATTTTCTCTTCAGAATTGTACTTAAAAAAATCATTTATATATTTTTCTTCAAATTGCAATCAACCTTAATTATGTACACAAAATGTTGATTTTGATGGTGTTGCTGTGTATTTTGTCAAAATTTCAATCAAGTCTGCTGTTGTTCCAGGTTTCTTGGTTGGATAGCGTTGGGAAGTCACTCCACATCTCTCACCAAAACCGAGAAGGTCTTGTTACCATTCGGGGGAGAAGTGGAGGAGTTGTCTTCAGTTGTCTTCCTTTTAATTACTGTTAGGTCCCAAAGAAAGTCATGCCTGCACACAGACACAAGCACAAATGCCTACACACACATACACATTCCCCCCACACACAAACACTCATCACAACTACCCACACTTTCATACGTGCAAACAGACACAAACACACATGCCTACACACATACACATACCCCCTACACACAAACACACATACCCCCACACAAACGTATAAACATACACGCCTACATACACACACACACTCGTGATTGCGAAAAACATAATTTGAATTCAAAAGGTCAAAATTCAAATTAATTTTTTTGATTTTTTTTGGTTGCGCCACTGGGTGACTGTGAAGTCCTTGCCCCACCTCGAAAAGAATGAAAGATCATGGCATTGTTGCTCCCCCCCCCCCCCCCCAAGAAAAATGGAAATTGCAAAAAGGGGAAAAGGGGAGGAGGATCTGATCTTGGTTTTGGGCCCCCTCCAAAATAAAAACATATATACGCCACCGATTCTAATTGCTCAGTATGCCGATGATACATGTTTCATCTCAAAAAATTATGGCCAATCGTTTGCCGCCCAATTAGGACTCTAAAAACACATCTTCAAAATCAACAAATGGTTCAAGAGATGGAGAATACAGATTAATGCTAGCAAAACTACCGTTATCTTTTCGCTAAAAGAGTCCCCCTTTGCTCCCCACCCAAGCTCAGATTAAAACTTATTTTCAAACCAAAAACCCTCAGTCTTCATTAAAAGTAAACATGGAATATCGAACAAGTTGTATTTCATGTACTTAAGTTTATCGTCAAAAACCTCTTAAAGCCATTAGTTCACAAATTGGAACATTTACTATAAGCTCTAAATATAATACAGCTAAGCCTACGCGAACCTCGAAATGCATTATTTAAGTCGATATTACCATGGGTGTGCAAAAATTTTATAGTCTAAATTATTTGCGTTCGTTATATTTCAAATGTTTAAACTAAAAGTAATCATGAGCATCATTAACTGCATCAAAATAATACAAAACTAAGGATTGTAACTTCGTACTTAGCGCTGCGCCCCGGAAAGTAAATAAACAACATGGCCGACCGTGAGTAACTTCATTTCACTTCGTTGGTTGAACGGAAGCTCTGATTGGCTGAAGATGAAAGCACCTAATTTTGGTGCTTTATGTTTTGATTTGAACCTGAACATGACACGCAGTGGCTGACGTGAACACAATTGAACCAAACTATGGTTACATCAACAGTGGACTTTCAATTTGAACCGTATTATGGTTAAAGGTCGAATAGATATTTTTTACAGTGTAAGTTTTGGTTGACTTTGGAATGTTAAAGAAAATTTACCAAAAAAAGATTAGCTGTGCTCTAAGGCAAGAGATTTTAAGAATCACAAAAAAAAAAAAAAAATTGCTCGCTTTTAGCGGGGTTTGCTCGTTAAATACGAGTTATGCTCCCATGGACTTAACATTGTACCAACCAAGTATTTCTGACTGCCTCGCTAAATCCGGGTTCATGTTAAATTAGGGCCCTTTATAAGCGAGTTCGATTGTATTTATACTGATTTGGCATGCGTACGCTGGAGAACCTGTTATTTTATTACACTTGGGAGTTTTTTTTTATGAGAAATTATTTTACGCATATGTTCATTTTAATGGTCTTCGTTCAAAAGTCGTATAGGATGTTTAAAAAACGATATCGCATAAATAGAGATAATAATGCGTTCCTTGAACAGGAAACAAAATTTGACCTCATAGAAGTTGCTTATAATCGATGGTTTTTTTTCCTTTTTGAGTTAACGTCGTTTGGGTCAAGTTGATACATTGCACTTGGGTCAGATTCATACTGTAGAACAAATTCACAAGCTTTAAAAAATAGTTTTTTTCTTTCAGAAATGCTTCAAAATGATCAGAAAAAACTCAAAGAATGGAAATTATTCTTGAAATATTTGAAAGTGGGTATTTTGGAGAAGATGGCCATACTTACGATTGTATTAACAGTAAATCAGATTTATGTTTACCATTTCACTTGTATTAATACTTTAAACATTTTATTTCATAAAATGTCTTCTTTAAAAGCAATTCTTGTAAACTTTTTCTGACTTCGACAAGATATCTTTTTATTTGTGTCCGAGTTGGATAGAGTTGATGCTTTTCAATTAAGAAATAAAAATAAATACATTTTTTGTATGAAAGAAATATTTCAACAAAAGCGTTGAATCATTAATTGATAGGAAAATAGTAATAGTATAACGAAAATTTTTATTTTGGTACACAATATTAGTAACAAAAAGGAGAAAAATTAAACGTAAAAATGTATGGTCTTTCCCCCTCCCTCCCCTCTAGCAATAACGTTATTCTGACGTTTATATTTTCTGACATTGATTGCACTTTTTTCAAAAATTTTGGTAACAGCAGCTTGACTCCGTTTACAAAAAAAAAAAAAAAAATCATTGTATAAGATCTACAGTACGCGGTGGTGTAATCTGCTGGGTTGAAAATCAATTTATCCTCTTTAGTGGATACTATAGTGCAATCAGTAGCATACACAAAGGAGGGTGTAGGGGGTCCGGACCCCTCCTATCACACTGAAACTTTTTTGATTGACTATTTATAATCATATTTATGTGGTAAGTAAAATAATTCCAAACAAAGGTAACAATAATTTAAACTAATAAATGAAAAAATAAAATTCATTTTCTCTCTTTCTTCCCCTGCAAAAGTCGAACTGTATGTGAACATAAATTGTTCTAGAATGATGATTTTGCTTCGCTGTTTTATTTATTAGAAAAGTAAATCCTTTTATTCTTGTGCTTTCTGGTATTTCATTTAAGTACGTATTTGTTATTCATGATCATCATCATCGTCAAGGATTAGGCAAATAGCCTGTTCCGGCTTCTTGGTCGCCCCACCGTTTCTCAAGCCTTCCACGGTCTCGTTTGCCCTTTGGTCTGCAATAAAAGACAGCATTTGGAAGTCCCCTCGTGTCATATGTCGAACATGACTTTTCAAATTGTTACGATGTTCTGTAATTTTTTCATTGAAGCTGAATATATGTAATTCCCTTCGAATAGATTCATTCCTTATTTTGTCTAGGATAGTGCAGTTCTTCATTGATCGCAAATATTTCATCTCTGCAGTTTGAATTCTGCTGGTTCAGTGGTTCTCTGCTGCAGTGTTCAAAGTCCATGTGTGGTAAATCCATATAGTAAGGTTGGCACCGCCATAACCTTATAGAACTTCAGTTGTGATTCCTTTCTCGTTTTTCCCTTTTGGGTTATTGTAAGGGTTCCACATAAGTGTTGAAACCTATGTAGTTTGTTTTGGACATCATTGTCGTAGTCGAAGGTGATGTAACATTTTTTTCTAATGGTAAGTAATTATAATATATATTTTTTAATGTTTTTGTTTTCTTCCGACAGTTGATAAATCGAAAGATGGTACTTGGATGCGTGTTGGAGTATGATTTGAGAATGGTGTACCTTCGATCTTGTTGGAAAAATTCCTGTGTGAGCCACTAAGCGAATTTCATTTATAATAACCGTATTCGCCTCGTATAAAGTTTTCTGTAAAATATTAGTTTTTGCGGTTTTATACAAACTAATGTTTATTCACAAGTTTGAGCATTTATGAACCGAAAATTTCTTACTGCTGTCACATGTAAAAAAAAAAAAATCTAAAATTTTACCAAATATTCATAATTAACGGCAGAAACGATTTTTGCATCAAAATTCAATTTTCTGTTTTTCTTAACAACACTATCTCTTTCCCTCATCCCCCATGAAACCTGGACAACAGAATCAATATTTTTAATACAATTTTGAAAGAGTTTTTAATTGCATAGCGTTTTCTCGTTAGCATTTTTAGAAGTAAAAGCGATACTCTCTATTGTGCGTTTTTCTTACTTTCAACAAGGTAATGGTATTCAAGAAAGCAAAAGAATATTTTTAAAATGTCTCTTTTTAAAGTACAAAATTATTTCCCCAGAATTTTTTTTTAGAATGTAATCAATCATTAATTCATTATTCATGATGCCCAGTTTTATTATTTTTATTATCATTATTGTTATTATTTTTCCAAAAAGGATCTTAATTTCTGCGAAATGTGCATATTTTTACTCACTTAAAATACTTTCATATACGACTATTGAATCATTCTTACTAATATTATAAATGCGAAAATGAGTGTGTTTGTTTGTTCGTTACGATTTCACGCGTTAACCACTCATTTGCTCATCATGAAATTTTGTATACATGGGGTATAGGGCACCTTTCATTCAGAAAAAAAGTTTTCTAAGGTTTTTATTCTGACTTTAAAGAAAAGCATAACGTTGAGAGTATTTTATCGAAAATATTTGATATTCATTTGATTTTTTCAGCATATTAAAGCCCTACAAGAGTTGCACAACTTTAATTTGACCCAAAGTTCAAGGAATAATTATAACACCCACTAATTCTTCATTTTAAGTTGTTTTCATATTCTAAAACGAGGCTTGTTAAACATATAAAGGCTTCAATAATGTTGTATTTTAACAATTATACACACTAGTCCATTCCCCATTTAACTTAACAAAACTAAGCATCATTTTTTCAGCTTTCAGCAGTTGTCATTAAAAAATATTAAAAAAGAGCAACCGATCAATGGACAGCGGGGGAGGGGTTGCGATCAAGGAAGGCTATTCGTTTTCGTGGCATCATCTCATGCTATTCATTGCAACAAAACTTCTAGTAATGTCATATGGAGAGATTCTATACACTGGTAGTTAAATAAAACTAAAGAAATTATACCTGAACGATATAAAGTGATAATTAGACAAAAGTACCTAAATACGTTCCCAATCTGTTCTTAAATATGTTCTTAAGCCTGAATTTGACAAATATCCTGCGTGTGAAATGTTCGAAATAGATTCGGACGAAATTTCCGTAAATTTTCTTCAACGGAGACACATACAACACCTTTTAGTTCACATTCATACAAATGTAACATTTTTTCGGAATTAAAATATTCTAAACGTGCTTCCAAAGTGTACTGGGAATGTGCAGTGATTTTGACATTCACATTGGTCGGAGTACCGAATTAATTTTGAAATTTCAACGAATTAATGTAGTGCAACAAACAAGAGCCCTTTGCACAAGGTCCTATGGAAGCAATTGAATCACTTTACATATAATGCGCACTAAGTACACTAGCAGTCAAGTTCTATCTGCCATTTTGCTGTTATTTCAACTCTCTCAAAACAAAATTCTAATTTTTGTTCAATGCTGGAAGCGCAGTTCTGTCACGAGCGTTAAAATATAAAAATATTTTGGCCAATTTGACATTTGTACTACACACATTAGTGGTAAAATATAAGCCTAGAAGACTAAGCTCTTTGATTTTGTTTGTTATTCCACTTTAAAGTTGTTGAGGGAAAATATTCTACAATTCTGTATCTTTTTAAGCAATAAATTTGCAACTCGAAACACTTATTTATCATTTTCTTAAGAAGACAAATATTACAATAAATTAAGTGTTGTGATGTTCAAATATTTTTCGGAAATGGATATCCCTTTTGCTTTACAAAACAATTTCCTTATGTGCCGGAAAAAATCCTATTTCAGAAAGAGTAATACACTTACAAATAAATCAACCGGAAAGCACTTGCGAAAATGTCGAATTTATGCTGAGGATAAATCTTATCATGTATAAAATTTGAGAAATGTAGGAACTCATGCATAAATATTCTAACAAAAATATTTACTTTCCGTATTTTACGGAAAGAGATATACGTATATGTTTAAATCAGAAAAAGGAAAAGAAGTCTACAGGTAAAGCACATGCATTAGTTCTTTTTAATATGAACTTGTAGCTTCATCTTCTGTCGTACAAATGTACTCACCTAGACCATTGGTCCCCAACCTACGACCCGCAAAACTGATCCGTGTGGTCCGTTGTTTTGTTTAATGTTGCAAACCGAAAAGCACGATTAATGACAACGTTATTGGAACATTCCACGAAAAATTCAACCCTTTTTGTGCCGCACATGACGGATCATATATTTCACCAAAAAGTAATAGTTTTAAAGGGTAATGATGAAATTTTGTGCTTAAAAATTTGCACATAAGTTTCTAATTTGTTAAGCAGAAAACATTTATTCATTAATATTTTTAAGTATTATTTTTAATGAAATATATGAAGCGTCACGTACGGGACATCATGATCGTTTTCCGTAGAACGGGCCTTTATTTTGGAGCCAAGTATTTAGAAATTGGTTTCTAAAAAATGTATGCATTTGATTAAAAAAAAGCATAGTAATTATAACAACAATTATTGGTTTTTAATATCCTTTCCTTTCCTATATTTTCTCATGTCATTTTGGAAAAAAATATATGAACTTTTATATGTGTTCTGGCCCGCATTTTAATATAAGCTGCGGCCCTCGGGTAAAAAAAAGGTTGAATACCACTGACTAGACTACAATAGTTCTGTTCCCATGCGTATGGCAAGGAAGTAAACGGGATTTTTTTTTTATCGTTTTCTTTTTTACTTAACAGTAGTGTTGCGTAAACAAACATTTTCTTCATTACCGTTTTTTTTAAAACTTGACTACAGCGTTTGCTTAAGTAATTAAAAAAAGAATAATAATAATATTGTGTAAACGAATATGCTTAAAATTTTCCATGATTTAGACGTAGGACTGTTAGTGTCAGGATTAAAATCTTTTCTACTACTTTTTATCTGAAAACTGTGATGTAAATGGAGAGCTTTTATTGTTTTTAATTTTTTCCATAGATAATGTGTAGAAAAAGCATTGGAATCGTGAAATATATCGAATGAAGATAAATGCACTCGTTTTGTGATATGCTGAATCCGTTTTGGCCTATTTAGGACCTCCCCCCCCCCCTCTATCTCTCTCTGAGACCAGTTTTTCATGGCCGCTATACTGCCGTGCTGAGCACAAAAGTCCTACTTGCACTTTTTATCAAAATTGAGTTATGGTCACCAAGTGATTTTTTGTCACATATTTTACCTAAATATATAATGTTTTATTGTCTTTTGCGAATAAGAAATATTTTAAAATTTATTTTTGAAAAAGTTGCATCTGTATCAAACACATGGAGACACACAACTTTAAACGGTAGTTTCTCATTTTTAAGTGATGTGCAGGTACAACTTTTTCGCTTAGCACGGCAGTATAGCTCAGAAACTACTGAATGAACACATAAGTATTCCCATGTAAATTGGTGTTGATTAGTTATTGGAGCCAATTCCTGCGAAGGGTGCGGAGTAATCGAACGTTTTGTTGGTTACTCGTGAGTCATATCTCAAGGAGTCATGAACGGAATCTCATTGATTAGAGCGCCCCTTACTCTAAGCGGGTTTTGCTTGTTAAAAGTGATATACGTTCCCATAGACTTGAAGTTCTACTAACCAAAAATTTCTGATTTCCTTGTTAAATCCGGGTTCTTTTTAAATTAGGGCTCGTTTTAGAGGCGAGTTTTACTGTATATCTAAACTTTTATAATTGGGAACACATTTGTTATGCCTGCGCGAATGGGACATTAACATTCTGTCAAACTTAATATAAAAGGAAATAATCCTGGCTAGGAAATAGCACAAAAGTGAAAAGGGGTGCTCATCTCCCATGTTCAATGGCACAAATCAAACCCCTCTTTTTTTAATCTCAACCCTTTTTCCCTTTTTAATTTTTAGCTCTCTTTTTTCTAACTAATTAATTTTTAAAAATATTTCTTATTTATTTATTTAGTCATTTATTTTTAATTACTATTATTATTATTTTATTAGAAAAATTCTGTGCTATGCCAATGGCATAACACACACAGACTAAATAAATAAATGAAATAAATATAAATAGAAAAAAAAATTAAATTAAAAATAAATCAGTAAATAAATTTAAATAAACAAATTTTAAAATTCTAAAAATGCCCCCTCCTATCAAATTTAGATGGCACACAACTTGCACCCTAATCCCCCTCTCCCCCTGTGGGAGCCACTGAAAGTGAACAACTAAGGAACATATGAGAACAATAGATATTTAAACACATAAAAATTAAGAATAAGCTTTGGGAAAAGCCATTCAAGCAGCGTTCCTGTGAGCAAAACTTACACGACTGATAACAAAAGAGAATTTGTCGTGACCGCCAAGTTCTGCAGTTAACTAAAGCAAAGATTTTTGTTCCGTTCGAACAATGTGTTGGAGATTTTATTTATTTATTATTTTTTATGTATAATTATTTATTTAAAAAAAATCAACCTCAGAATGAAAAATAATTAATCATTTCAACTAAGAAATGCTCCTTTTGTTGGAAAAGATACATTAACCTCTGAATACAAACCCGACTCTAAAGATCCATCATTTTCCCCACGGGCATCCATCTATGAGTTATGAAGAACTTCTCACACTGTTTGGCGCGAAGCCAGTAAAACTTCTATGCCTAAGCAATTCAAATTTATTAGTTTCTTTAAATATTTATCGTTCTTCAGCTTTGGGTCTTAGCGAGATTAATTCGGTTATTAGATATTCGATAGGGTTTATAGGAAAGTTTTATTCGGTCAATTTTTCTTTACTACTTTTTCAAACCGTTCAGTCTCTCGCTTATATCTCACAAAATAATATAACGACTTGAAGATATTTCTTTATTGAAATTGTTTTTATCATTGTATCACAGTTATCGTGGCAACTATTCTGCGTTCACGAGAGATGGACTTGATGTAAAAAAAGAAATGCGCTGTTTGGCGACCTTAATCACGTGTTTGGCTGGACAAGAACAGTTGTATTCCAAGCAGTCAGCAAATGTGAATACTATTGATTAACTTCTCAAAATCCTCAAAACTGGCCCCCATAGTGGCGAACCTTTTGGCAACCTGTTTGTTTACTTCCGGTTAATCTTTTCCATTAACAGAATACATAGCATACTCTAGCGTCAAGTACTTCTACTAAAACCTTTAACTTTGAAAAATAATTAGAAGAAACCGAATAGTTAAATTTTTCTGTAATGAATGAGCTTAAAATCAAAAAATAAGTTCGAAAATAGAATTTTAACCAAACTAATACATAAATTAAAATAAAAGTAAATAAAGGCAAAAAACAAAGAATAAATTTTTTTGTAGGTTGTTAAATTGAGATGCTTTAGTTACGTCGCAGTTTCAAATTTCTATGTGTAAAAAATGTTCCTATTTATGAAAACATAAAATAATTTTAAAAGTATTTTAGTTGAATCCATATCAAATAATTTAAAATAAGAAACAATAATGCTGCTTCAATAACGACAATATTGTAGATAGGGCCAAAAAAAAAAAAAAAAAAAAAGCAGCAATCTGCATATGTTAATTGCTTGAAATTTTATTTTCTCTAAAATTTTTTTCGTAATTATAGGTACTGTTGGATACTAAAAATTACACTTTTTCTTTAGACTTCTTTCTGTGTCAACTTGTGTATTTTATATTTAATCACAAATAAAACTGCACAACGAACACTGAACAAAAATTTATATAAAACATGTTTTCGGGTTACAAGGAGCGCTATTTGCAATGCAGAATATGAGAATTCTGGATGGAAGTCACCCGAATTGCAATGCTAAAGATGTAAGTTTAAGATGGAAGTCATTCGAATAAAACTCAATTTTCCATGCAAAAGATGCGAGTACTATTTGGATGGTGGTCATCCGAATAGAATCCATTTTGCAATGTGATGTGAGTTTTTCGGTAGAAGTCATCCGAAAAGAATGCATTTTGATTTGCGAAAGTTATGTTTTTTGATAGATTAGATGTTATCCGAATAGAACACATTTTAATTTGCAAACAAATGTAAGACTTTCGATGTGAGTCATCTAAATCTTCACAGTAATGATATGTATCCAGTAATTACCATCTTGTGGATCCGTCTAACCATGGTTGCGGAGGTGGATGGAAAATGGCCGATATTCCGACTTCTGTAACTTTATAACCTCCAACAATAACAATCCAATAATTTCCTCAAATCAGTCTGACTCCGCAGCCCTGCCTTGAAACCCGAAAAATGTGTTTCTATTTGAACTTATAATATTATTTTTAATTTACTATTTCTGCACAAATGTAGAGGAGGCCTGTGTTCCAGTAGTAGGGGGCAAACGGGGCAAACTTAACCATGGCGTCGCAGTCAGGTTAAGTTTGTCGCAACTACAGAACTGATTTCTTTCAAATGCACCATAACACAGATTGATATGTACACATTGTTGGATCACTTATAATTGCAATGGAAAAATGTGTAGGGTACAGCCGTCAGTCAGTTTTTTTTTTTTTGAAGGAGACGGAATTATGATGCCATCTAGTGGTTGCTGGAGTATACTTTTTGAACAGCCTTTCATTTTTTGCACTAAATCCCGTAAGTCAGCTGAAGTATTTGTTTGAAAATAGACGCTACAAGAAAATTATCTCGTCAGTCAAGCATTCAAATGAGTGTTTCTGAAAGTTAGCTTTTGAATAGGGCATTTAACATATATGACTCATAAGATTTGAAGGCTCGGGCTGAAATGCGACAAGCCACAACGAGTGAGTTTTCGATCAAAATTTTTGCTTCTCATAACTAAAATTGAAATAAACATGACAATCAGTTATGTTATTTAGAGAAAAGCATGTCTGGTTTTAGTATTGCAGAATATAGAATGTATAATAGCTTTGAAAAAGTCCACAACTATTTTTTATACGTTGAAAATTGGCCTACTGAAAAATTCACATCATGTGACATATCACATTCTTGCCCCGAGCCATTCAATTATTTATTTAAATATCATAAATGTGTATAGAGGGGAAAAAAATAAAGTTCAGCTTACTCATGATACAAAATAAAGTCTGAGACTTATTTCTAAAGCATACGTACTTGCATGTCACATCAAATTATGTTCTACAAAATGTCCGGAACGAACTTTTTTCCCTTCTCGTGAAAAATGCTTAGATAGCATTTTTTGTGTTATTTTCCTCTTGTCAATATTTGGTAATCTGTTTATATTTGGGAGGAAAGTTTAAAGTGACATACTTGTTCGTGTCACGTTCTTTTTTTTTCGATACTCTTCAAATGCTGTTGAAGTGCCAAATTTCCTTCAAACTATTTTGAATATGAAGGAATTTTTAAACTTTTTTCGAAACGTATGACAATATTTCTTAGTGTGTACATTCTTGCTACGTTTTCTACGATAAAAGTACTGTTGTAAAATTAGTAAATCATCAAACGCGTATATTTATTCAATACATTCCAAGCTGTGAAAAAGTAAGACTAAAAGATAGTGATATATTTCCTTTATTTAGATTTTTTATGTTATAATGCTCAATTAATTTTAGTTTTCGCGCTTCAATAAGTTCTGTTGTGCAATTAAATTAATGATTTTTCATGGGTGCGATTTTTGTGCCAAAAGAAACATGTGTTTCAATTTGTGTGTGCACTAACAGGGATTCCCAAAGTATGTGCCACAAGGAGAGACGAGGTGTGCCACGAAGTATTCGCAGGATCAAAATACATAACGTATTAGATAGAGATTAGGCTTCCGTGAGAAATCTATAATTCATCAAAGATGGCCACTAACTGGAAAAGTTTGGGAACAACTGGTATAAGATTAAAGTAAGTAATTAGTGAACACAGGACTATAATTCTTTTCTTTAGTGCCCAGATTATAAGAATAAGTTTAACAGGAATACTGAATCAAAGTATGAAAATTGTTTTATCTATCTGCTTTACATTTTTAGATCAGTGCTGCTGTAATACCCAAAATGTGCCATTTTGACTCCATTTTGTGCACTTTTAAAGCAAGTATAGGCTTTTGAAATAAGGATTACTTCTAGCATATTTGCCCTATTGTCAATACAAGTAACAACGCTTCAACAAGTTAAAGTTAATTTATGAGTTCTTGCCTTGCATATGTTCGCTTCATGCGATCAAAGAATAAAACCTTTAAATTCTTTTTCATTTTCTTAATTAATAGAATATAGCAATTTTAGTCATTTTGGGGCCATAAAAAATTGCAGGGTCGAGAGCACAGGTATGTTCGACAATCAGGCTCTAAATATTTGTGTAGTATAATGTTGATAAAAATTCCATGTTTTGTGCTATGTTTGATGTATGGATTTAGCATGAAATCGTATCATGTATATTTCGCTAAAATGTTATGTCTTACAAATTAGAGCTTCTAGGCAAAAACTTAAGTCATATTTGAGTCCAGGGTACAGAATTTATACGAAAGCAGTTCCCAGTAACCCGTCACAAAAAAGACTGTTCCCTTGTGTTATTTTAGTAAACGAGTTTAAATTTAAAGCACTGTTAACATTTTTTGTTGAAGCTTTAAAAAGATTCCGTATTTCTAGGACACATAAATGTTTCGTATTGTTGAATCAAGACATGCAAAGTTCTTGTTTTTTTTCTCTACTTAATCACAATCTGCATTAAGACCAAATAATTCTTCTTATGGGTAATGAGTATGGTAATGAGACTCCAATTCAACATCAGGATACCTATATTCTGTTTTAATATTTGTGCTTTAAGCTAAAAATAACTAAATTGAAATTTTACATTTGTGATAGCAGTAAACGTTCTTTCAATATAATTTAGGCAGAATCAGTTTCTTTTTCCTCTAAAAAACTAAAGCTATTCGAAATATGTCATGAAAATCAAGAAAATGCTTTATTTGTTAAAATTTTTTGCCTTTTGTTATTAGTTTAGATTATTTTTACTAATGTTTTGAAATCCTATATTTTCTTTTTGGTATGACAAAAATAAAGTTTCGGAGAAAACATATGTTATAGGGGTTTGAACTTATTTTTTTTAGGCTGGTACAGCGATCGAGCTGTTACTGTACTACCGATTCTAATTGCGATATGATACCTTAGAAATGCAGCAGTCTTTTTTTTTTTTTTTTTTTTTGTACTCCATTCAAACTTCTTGGTGGTGCAATTGCGCGAAAACGTTGAAAAATCATGTATTTCATGTTTCATTGATTGCATACCCAGAATTTTGTGAGCAATGTTTTTTTTTTCTGTTAAAACGCTCCACAATAAAATCTCATTTATTTTTCAAAAAAAAAAAAAGTTATTAAAATGCGAATTTTAAATGTCTTGTTTTTTTGATTTTGGGTCATATTCGCAGCTAGTACAAATCATGTCTGACACTTTTTACATTTTTTATCAAATTTAATGACACTAGAAAATATGAGTTTATTACATATTTTTTGTTGAAAAAACTAATCTGTAATTATATTTTGTGTATTACGCATTAGTTTTCCCAGAAACTCGCATTTCAAGATGTTTTAAAAAAATAAATTTGTAACGGTCTCAAATAGTGATCTCCCAGTAAAACTCTTTCTAGCACTAGAAACATAATAGAAGAACCACTTGAATCCGCAATGTTCTATTTTCCCACCATTCCTTATTAAATTCGGTTTTCTAAAAGCTGTGGATAGAGAATCAGTTGCTTTCCAACATCTCAAGGACCATTCAACGAAAAACCGCCGTTTTGTGCCGTCGAGACAGCTCATAACTTTCTTTAAAAAATAATAATTTGAAAAGGAAATAAACCCCCCCAAGAACTTTTGCCCCCCCCCCCAAAAAAAAAATCACATATACGTTTATAATTTTTTAAGCAACGAAGTTTTGTTCATTAATCTTTTAAATTATTATTTTTAATGAAATATCTGAGCTGTGTCCAGTGCGAGACAAAATATCTGTTTTTCCGTGGAATAGCCCTCATGAACAACGTTTTTTGTCTTCACACGAGGCAATTTAGTAGAATCAACTTTTCTTCTGATGAGCCGGATTTATTGGCTCAGGTGCTCCACAATACTGTTAAAACTGAATGGAGTTGACTGAACTCGTTTTCTCGTGCGCTGAACGAACTCTTGGCAATGTCTTGATGAGTTGAACTAACTAAAAAGTTTATTTAACTCATCTGGATGAGAATGTTACGAGCACATGTGCCTGGTGTGTCTGATGAGTTGACTGCCATGTAAAGGATGCCGGGCGATTTCTGCACTTTTCTACCTGGTTATTACACCCTAACAACTAGCCGTTTGAAAGTTGATTCAACTATTTTGCCTCGTGTGAAGGAGACCTTATTTATTTTTCTGGTAGTTAATTTGAGTTATAGAATTGCTAGTCTTGTATTAATGATATTTTTTGTTTGAATTGCAAACAGTAACACTTTGAGAATTATTGTTTCATTATCTAGTTGCTTTGCAATTTTACTTTCTTTCGTGAAAAGAACAATTATTTTTAAGGATGTTTTATTCTCTTTGTTATTACAAGTTAACTCTTCTTCACTTCACGAGTAACACGCTGGTCAAAATATTTTTAAATCCTTCACAAACTGCGTATAAACCACAGATATTTTTATATAAACAAATACTTTTAGAGTCAATTTTTAAAAAAAGAATAATTAGTGGTAATTATTGAAATTGATTAGAAAGCATCAAAAGCGTCGGATATGATTTGCGAGAATGACCCAGTTCCTTTTATCCCTCAGAAAATCAAGATCTCTAACTGAAACACAATTTATTGATTTGGGATATCCGTCGCAACAGATTTCGTGTGTTTTTCAGTTCCAATCACATCCCTTAAATATCACTTTCAGAACCAAAGAAAATACGTTAGAAATGAAAAATTACTATGTTTCTTTATTGCTTTAAACTGCTGATTTTCTGCTTACTTATATTATTCTATTGCTTTGCTTTTTCGTAATCGTTTTCCTACTTTTTATTTCAATTTCTGTGGATCTTGAAATAACTGTAAATCGATTTTTAAAATTTTGCTTCTCCTCTTGGTTCTACAGTTTACAGGTTTTCTCTTACTGATTTTCAATCTTTTCTGATCAATTGGTTCATATTATTTTTGATAAATAAAACTTATTTTTGCTTCTTGATCTTAATTAGAAATTATCCAGTATTTGTGAACTTATGTTATCCAAGCAGAAGCTCCTAGTTAGCTCGAAGAGTTTGTCTGTGGTTTCAAGTTTTTTAATCGTTATAGAAAAAAATCTTGTTGACTACGTTTTTTTAATATGTGACGGGTCAGTTTAAGTTCAACAAAAGTATTTAAATATGATAAATAAATGACATCATAAAATAATAATATTTTAAGGAAATGAAAAAAAAAGCTCCACAAATGCACATGGTTTTGCATTTAATTTGAAATGTGTGCTTCAATAAAATAATGGCAACTATAATTGCTAGACTAACTGTTCAATATACTTGTATATCAGATGCTTTTGTTAGATTCTCAGTTATAATAATTTCAAATAAATTTTTAATGCATTTTATGAGGAATTGCTTTTAACCATAATAATTGCAATTGCATAATGCGTTATAACTAAGGATTAGAATATTTAATGAAGTATTTCTTAGTTTCATGTCTGCACTGCCTTAAAACAAAGGTACTTACTTGACATAGATGCTACGTAGTGATCAATAAAATGCACGTAATCCAGTCCACTGAAGCCTAAGGCATAACTGTTTAAAAGGTGTTTGAATAACTACAATATCGGTTTCGTTCGTTGAGTTAACCCTTTCGTTTAACTTATTCTATTTATTTTTACTAATTACTCCCTTAACGTTTTTTGAAACGTGATAATGGGAAATGTTTTTATTACTGGAAAATCGCCCATCATGGTATGACGGGTGAAAATTGTTTCTACATTTGAACGAAGCCATTGCCTGTTTGGTGATATTTTGATTGTTGAAATTTTAACCCTAACTCCAGTGGATTAACCCTAAACTCAGTGGATAGCGTTCATTGTTGACCCCTTTTTCGTTTTTTCATTCCCCTGAAATGACACAGTTTTACCAGTAAAACGGTTAAGTTACCGGATCCAGTCCAGCCTTGTCACAATGAAGCCCTGCCCTGCATGTTAAACATTACCAAAACATGTTATCAAATAATCATGCGATGGCACGATTTTCATTGTTGATGACGTAAGGAACGTTACTCGATCATTGGCTATTATATGTATGAGGATTTTTAAGTTTGGTTAAGATGAATGACTCGCGCAATTTAGTTATTCGTTATTTGGTTTCCACTAAAAATAAAGCATGAAAAAAAACATCAAATTTCAACATTTCCCTGATGATTTGGAATCCAAAACGCTTCTTCAAATATCTCAGAAACTCATGTCAGCAGATTACCTTCCCAAGGCAGTATAATGGGATCGCTTCCAAAATTTTAAAAGTATTTTTTTTCTGAAAGAGCATGCTTAAAAACATAGGATCTGACAATTTTTTTAAATAATTTGACAAAGTTTAATGTATCAAAATATATATTTTAATCGGTACATAGATTGAATTTCATTGTTACTTTTCTGCACATGACATCACAAGTGATAAACTGCCGTTCACTGATGCCATTAAGGCAGAGCGCAATATTTAATTCGCATCTTTAATCACGTGTACTGGCACTGATATGGTTGATAGAAGGCGTACAGCGCAATAGTTGATTCGCTTCTAAATTCTCGTAAGCTGGTAACGCGGTAGACGGCAAGCGTCAGCATTCAGCGCACCAGTGGATTACGCTCCAAAGTTCATCACTTGTGATGACATCGAGACCACATCTTGTTTGAAAAATCGGGCATTAAAAAAAATAATAATTAAAAATGAAACGCTTTGAAAATAAAAGAGTTTCCTCTCTCCATGTTTTTTCCCCTCATTCTCTCAACTTCAGTGGCTAAAAGTAGTTTTTTTTTTTGACTGATGGGAACAACCCCATTATAAACTGCTAAAAGCACACTTTAGAATGTTTTATTTTACTAAAAACCCGAATTTTTTTAACTATGCAAAGCATAAAAATGCAAAATGTTTTCAACCTAACGAAACTACAATAACTCTTCTCGGCTAATATTTTGCTTACAAATAATATTTTTAATATTTCAACATTTTAAGCATCTTATTAACTGGTAATCTGGTTTTATCACTTACTCTACACCACCGGTAATGAATAATGCAAGATAAAGAATGCTAATTCACGGGTTTGGTACCGAAAGTGGATTCATCCATCTAGATCATTCGGGATAAATAATGCATAGGCAACACACTTATTATACAAAGTGAACCAAAGCGTCATTATATGTGTGAGAAATCAGTTTTCGCTATCAATTAGTTTTTCGCTTCACTTTCGTTGATTAATGATTCAGATTTTCTCACCTTATTTTTGGGATCAATACCAGTTTTCATGGGTCTCAATATTTTGTGATAAATGGAAATAAATTATGTATGTTTTGTTTTTATCTTTTAGATTTTGATTTTACGAAATTGCACTTAAGTTTTTTTGAAAATTTCTTCTTGGAAAGGAACTTTCCCCATTTTCTCCTTCGAGATAAAACGCAAAGATATTCGCAAATATAAAAAATCATTTTATAATAGTAAAAAATCGATCTGAAAAAAACAAAAGAAAATACGTTGTGCGAAAGGAAAATTGAGAATTAAAATTTTGAACTTAAGACTTAACTTTAAGAATTAACTTACAATTAAATGTTTTAAAGAACTTTTTGGACAAAGAAAAAACATTTATAAAAATTATTTGTTTGACTTACAAGCAAATCACTAAGAAAAGATACATTTAAGTTCAAATTACAAACAAACTTAGAATTAAAAGAAAAGGATATTTCTATTTACTTTAACACAGTAATAACCAAAAGATACCCGAACTATGAAATGCTAATCAGTTTTTAACATACATTATTATCCATCAATAAATTAAAAAAAAGAAATGAAAAACGTAAACCAATCCATTTCAATTAAGTAACCAATACCGTCGATTTACAAAATATTACATAATCAATGAAAACGAGCTGATGTGTGCCTCA
This sequence comes from Uloborus diversus, assembly GCF_026930045.1. NCBI lineage: Eukaryota > Metazoa > Arthropoda > Arachnida > Araneae > Uloboridae > Uloborus > Uloborus diversus. The sequence continues at coordinate 83,161,763 of NC_072732.1, read as the reverse complement.
CATGACTTCCTTTTACCCCAATTTAATATCATTTCCCATTACTGGCAATTTTAATGTGATTCAACAGTTTACTCTCTAAATATCACTAACAGTGGCCAAATTGAAATCAGATTTTTAAAAAAAATGCCAAATTTGTCGCCAAGTTGGCGACAAAACGGCGAAAAATTTGGCATTTTTTTGGCGATATATTGCCAAGTGTCCGCCAAACACCACTTGAATTTACATCGAAATTACCAATGATTCCCCCCCCCAAAAGGGGCAAAAGACCCCTTTAGAAACACCCGAATGCAACCAAAAGGAGGGGTGCACAACTAGACCCCACTAGGAGTCTACGTACCAAATTTCAACTTTCTAGGACAAACCGTTCTTGAGTTATGCGTCATACACACGCACATACATACATACGTACGACACGAGAAAACTCGTTGTAATTAACTCGGGAATCGTCAAAATGGGTATTTTTCGTGTCTAGACGTTTTTAGGCACTTATCCACGTGTGGTCGTGTAGAAAAAAAACCTCTTCATTCATTCGGGGGTGAGTAAAATGGAAATTAAGGTTCATTTTTGAGTGAAAATATTTTGGAATACAATACTTACTTTTTTGTAAAAGGAAGTAAAAAAAAATAAGAAAGTATATTTGTGCACTAGAACATGTTAGATTAAATCTAATAAATGCCAATGCATGTCAAATTTGACACAGCTAAAAAATGTTTCTGTGTATTATTTTTCCTTAGTAAGAAGCGTACTATAATCTTACAAAAATCAAGAAGATATACAGTTCGACATAATTGACCTCATCTCGTGTAACTTTATACTGGCTAAAACTTTTAACTTCATTTTTTGATCAAATTTTCCATCATGTACCTAGAGGCTTATTCTTCCGAAGCAGAAAATTCTGAAATCCTGTCAAGAAGCCTAGAATTGTTTTAGCAAAGTTTGTCAAATTTCTTCGGGCAGTAAGCCACTTTAAATATTTTAAACTTCTTACAGGATTAAAAACTTTGGAAAATTCTCAAGAATAAATAATATATTCATTTTAACTTTACGAAATTGAATGATAACTGTGAGAAAATAGTAAAATAAAGTTTTATTAACATATTATTGGGCTTGTGAAATTTAATAAATTATTACACTTTAGGGCGCCCGGTGTTCTGTTTTTTATAGCATTCGATAAAACACTTATTAAATACAATAGGTAAGCAAATATTTTTTGAGGCATGTCTTATATCTCCAAGGGAGAAAGATTTTCAGCCTTTTCTCTTTTAAACACAAAACATTTGCTACACGACATTGTGCTGTTAGTTCTGTTTCAGAAAACTCTTAAACCGGAGAGCCATTAAGTTGCACACACCATTGAAAAGATAAAATGGAGGGAGTGAAGAATTTCATTCGCGAAGCAAAGATTACAGGTCACGTGACCGATTTCAAAACAAAGCATTGGAAGAAATCAGGTTTCTATCCTTAGCTTCAAGCAAAACATGTCAACCATTCATCGGAGTTGAGTCACGTGACTTGGTCTCTTTGCTTCCGCTTTGCTAAGCCAATGACTGGACTTGCTCCCTCGATTTACTTATTCCTGCTCTAATTCATGTACTGCATAAAGAAAGTTAGCGCATTAATGTATTTTTGTCGGGTTGTAAAATGATTTTAGTACATAGTATACTTATCTTATTCGTATGCAGTTTCATATTTCATTCCCTTGAATTAGAAATACAATTTTTACTGCGTGCTGTAGTTTATTTATGTGTCTTGATCAGGGCCGCGCCGTCCTAATGTGCAAGGTCGTGCGGTGCACGACGGCGCCAGAGCCCAAAAGGCACCGAGCTCTGCCATTCAAAAATGCTGAAATGAGGGGGGGGGGGGGGGAATGTCCAACAACAAAAAAAAAAAAAAAATAAAACTGAACTTTTTATTTTATCTAATAGTGACGGTGAAATTATAATACTCATTAAAACAAGCAATCCTCCTCGCTGCCTATCTAAAAGGGAAAATTATTGCCTTGTTGCGTCTAAACATGCTATTCAAAAGCGCAATCGTTCAGTGAAGACATATGATGCTAATTAATGCATACTTTAGCATTTTTCTTCATATTTGGAGCTGTGAATGCTATTTCGGTATGTCTCTAATTTCACAAGGTTGAGTATACGAAGCGCAAGAAATTTGCTATTCCCCATTTTGGTTCTTACGGTGAATATGTTGTATTATAATCTGTGCAATATGTCTGTTTCTGATTGTAAACTATTTTTCGTGGTAATACCACTGTATCGTATAGTTTTTATGTTATCACAAAAAAAAAAAAAAAACGATTAGCACATTTGCATTTCTCGGATGACTTTTCATCCAAAAGCTCACACTTCTTTGCATTGAAAAAGGTGTTCCTTGTAACACCGAAACACGTGTCTGCAATCATTTGCAAGTTTTGTGCTTAATAACGTTGGATTACTGACATTTTAATTTGCATATCGTTTACTTGAGCATAATACACATATATTGTAGACAATTATTAAGGTCAACATTTTAGTTCCGAAAAGTAACGACTTGACCATAATTACTCGATTCCTCCACCCCCTTTTTCTTCAACTATTTGTGCATGAAGTTAAAGAAAGAGTTTTGGACAATGTGTTTGTTGCAGATATTAGATTCATGCCTTTTTAACGAATATAATCAGTACCCTGCTGCTCCGTGATACAACCAGAGAGGAGGGGTTCACAGGACACCTTTCTGGATGCCCCACCCCATTCCCTTCTACCTCCAGAATGCTGAGTTGAATGTTTTTTAAAAATATTCTTTATTATGGAAGAGAATTAAAAAAACAAAAAACGCTTCTTTGGAAAGCAAAGTGGTTTTTAAAAGAAACAAATAATCATGTTGGGGTAAAACTTTAAATTTTTTTTAAAGAAATCTTTTATTAAAAGTTTTCAATAGTTACAGCTAATTGGTAAGCTACTCGTCCCCCTTCGTCCAATTTTTTTTCTTTTTTTTTTCCCATTATTTTTCTTTTTTCTAGTTCGTCTGAAAATAAGAAAGTCTTAAAATGTTACTCCTCGAATCTTCTCCTCCCCCCCCCCGCCAAAACCATTACGGAGCATCTCAAATTTCGTTTCCAAATCTTCAATTTCGCAAATTTCCAGGGTAAGCCCCCGAGTACCAAACAACATCATTTGAAATTCACCTAAAATTGCGTTTTTGGAGCTTAAATTTTGAAAGATTGCTGGCCCTAATGTTACCAAATATAGTCTTACACACAATCGCATTTTTAAAATTTTAATTTCAGGAAATATTCGGGCTAGAGCCTCTGAACCGCCTTTTTTTAATATTATCGAAAAATAGGCTTTTCAAACATGACTTACTAAAAATTTAAGTGAAGCCTCTGAACCTCTTCCCCTAATCTCATCGAATTTTACTTAAGCTTTTAGGACTTTAATTTTGAAATGTTTTCCGGGGGGGGGGGATCCAGAATCCCCTTTTTGTAAAAATCTTCAAGGTTGCTTACAATTGCGTTTTTGGAAGTTCAATTTCAAAAAATTGGAGAGTAGAGGAGGGGAATTGATTTCTATCTGTTTTTCAAAAAAAAAAAAAAAAAAACATCGGGGGGAATCCCAGAATTCCATCCCTTGTTCTGACGTCAACAGATATGGCATATAATCACGTTTTAAGACTTCAACTTCTACAAATTTCCACGGAGCCCCTGTACCTTTTTTCCCTATAACACACCACCAAAGACCGTCTAATATTAAGTTTTTAAAATTACAAGTTTCAAAATTTTTTCCGGGTGAACCCCTGGACCCCTCTTTTTAAAAGAGATTTTTCTTTCAATGCACCCCCCTAAAACTATTTTCCAGTTGCGCCAATACTCCTGTTGTCATGTTTTGACAGGCATCAAAGTTTTATCAATTATGCAACACTTAAAGATTAGATAAATGTTCAAAGTGGCGTAACTTCGAAGTTTAAAGTATTTTTCTTTTCCAAAGCGCATTATTAGCATATCAGAGGAGCTGCTGAACTCGAAATGATTTCATGATATGAAGTAAAAACGTACACTGTATTCCAAAATTAATATTCACACATTATTTTTTGTATAAATTAAATTTCAAACGTATTTTTTTTTCCACTTTGTATTTGTCTACAAAACCTCCCTCCAGGTCTCCAGGTATTAACTATATTTTCCCTGAACGCCAGAGCATAGAGGCGCTCACAATACATTTGCACGACGGCGCCGATCAGGCTTGGCGCGGCCCTGGTCTTGATTCAACTTATAGGTTATTTTGTTTAATCCACACTTTCATTAATTTGGATCCCTTGGATCCCATTATTAGCCCGGATTAAGGATGTTCTACTTAGGGTTTCCAATCGCGCACCGATCTCAATCCCGAGGGATTTCGGAATTGTAAGGAGTCGATCTCGTGAGATTGACTTTTTTTTTTCTTTTTCTAAAAGTTAAACTCTATTGTCAAATAGAAAAAAGCGCTTTATAGGAAGGATTGTTTTTATTATATGAACTAGAAAGTCTCCGGTCAAAGGTATGACGTGTGAAAATTGCTTCTACATTTGAATGAAGCCATTGCCTGTTTGGTGATATTTTGATAGTTGAAATAGTAACCCTAACTCCAGTGGATTGACCCTAAATTCCAGTAGGTAGCGTTCATTGTTGACCGTTTTTTCGTTTCTTCATTCCCCTGAAATGACACAGTCTTACCAGTAAATCAGTTGAGTGACCGGATCGAGTTCAGCTTTGTCACAATAATGTTTTTCCCTGCATGTTAAACATTACCAAAACATATTGTCAAATTATCATGCCGTGGCGCGAGTTTCATTGTTGAAACACGCGCGTTAGTCGATCATCGGCTATTATTTATGTGAGAATTAGTAATGTCCTCGAATTTTGTTCACTTATTGTAGAGCACTCCAATGCAAATTCACATACCAATAATTAGGAATTACCTTTTGCTAAGCAAAAATGTGCCCTAAAATAGTCCAATGCGTCTTAACAAAGCATCGTTCGTATGGAATTTTTGAGAAAAAAATAATTTTTTCGCTGTGACTCCACTGCACTTGGTTTTACTGAGAATAAATATTGTGGACAGTTTAGTAAAAAGATTCCCATAAATTTACTTCCCTTCTTAAATAGATTTTTCTTTTCTTATTTGGGTTATGCATGGTTTTTCCTCAAGAACTGCAAATTTAAGTAAAAAACGATACACCATTGAATTTAATTCATTACATCAGGGGATGAACTCTGATTTGTTTCACCAAGTTGCAGTCTCAGTAAAAGGTTTTGGAAAACTTTTACTGGAACACATTGCTTTAGTTTAACATTAACTTAAATATTTTTGAACACTTTTTATTCAATTTACATTTGATGCAATTTAGTGACTAAACAATAAATATATTATAGTTCCAATAGAAAATTTGATACTTTCAAATAAAAGCAGAAGTTTAAAGATGATTTTTAAACAGAAGAAGTGAACTACGACAAGTAGCCCATGGACACCAAAAAAACAAGGTTCCGAAATTTAACTGACACACAATTTGAAAAAGGTTCGCCATCCCTGGTCTACCCTTTGATACATAGGTTGAATGTGATTTAGGTTTAATCAGTTCGCTTTTTTTATTTCACATTTCCTGAATAGGCGTTTGTGCTGCATTCTATATACATTCTCTTTTGTTTTTTCACTAAACTTTTCCTTAGACTAAAACTCAAGAGAGAAAGCAATTTTTATGGTTCTCTCAATCGCGTGCAAAACTTCCTCTGTACGTTGAAATTTCCCTATTCTTAAGTTAAAATTCCTCCAATTTAAAAACTAGTAGAAAAGTTTGAGTTTAAGAAGAATAAGTTCTAACTTGCGTACTCTCGTATACACGCACACATTTTTTATTGCTAATGTTCTGTTTTGAAAATGACATAATAAAGAAAATTAGAGGGCCACATGTTATCAAAATTTTAATCGATTAGTGTGGGGTCATAAGATTTAATTTTCAGCGAAACATATTTTAATGTTTCGCGGCAGATTTAACATGATGAAATCAAAGGTTACTTTGACAGAAAAGAAAACGTTTTTTTTTCTCGTTTTTACAGCACTAATACATGTGAAACGGATCTAAGTTTATAGACTAAGTTACCAAAATTATCCATCTTTTCACTAATATCCAAAACTCATGCAAATCAGTTTAATGGTTTACAGTATAAAACACAACGTTCACAAAGCACGAGCTAGCGATTGGTTGTAGACACGTATTTCCTTGTTTCAAGGAACCCTTTTTCAATGCAAAAAATGTCATCTCGGATGACTTAGCATTCTAAAAATCACACATTACGCATTGAAAAATGAGTTACTTAAAGTCCCGAAACACATGTTTGTCATCAACGGCTAATTTGCGTTTTATTATCGTAGTATTTCATTCTGTTACTTCGTTAAACGAAGGAATTTATTCACTTCATAATGTAATAGTGGAAGTATGGAAATTAGCAAAAAAAAAAAAAGTCTAGTTTTATCGCATAAACTTATGTAAAACTGTCTGCTCTTTGACAAAACTCTGTGAATATACCAACTTGTAGACGGGGGCATTGCTTATTAACACGATCTATAAAAAAAGACTCATACTTAAGAAGTGCATTTATTTTTCGCTCAAAACGGGACGCTTAACAATTTTAAACAAATGTACGAGTATTCAAAAACGCGCATAAGAAATAACGCTATGAAATTTGGGGAATTTTGAAGCATCGAGATTTTTTTTTGCTTCAGCAGCAGAGGTGCTATTTATTTATTTCTTACTTTCTGTTTTCTTATTTACATATAGCAGAGCTTCATGCGTAAGTAAACCGCTGAAAAATTTCAAAAAACTACATTATTATTTTTAAATATCTAAACTTCTTATCGGATGTCTTTTTTTTCATAAGCTGAGGATTTTTTCGTATTGATTTTGTTCTTATAACACCAAACTACATCAATACAATGTTTTACTAGCCACTTCGTGCTTTGAGTACTGTTTTTAATCTAGTGTATTTTGTTATTGATACACATGTAATTTTCTAACATTTAACTAAAACTCCATCTCAAAAAGACTGTTTCACTTTTAAAAAAAAAGTAGCAATTAAATCAAAACTGCTACTTCAATAGAATATGCGAACTGTAGTGTGAGGAGTAGAGATGCAAAATTTCTGGAAATTTTGAAGTGGTGGAAAAAAAAGTTTTTTTTTTTTTCGTTTTTTCCCTGGACAAATTGATTTTTTATGAATAAAAATAGGGTTTCCTAATAGCTCTGTTTTTCTTGGAACATATAAAGGATTAAGCATTAAAAATATATGCAATCCAGGCATCATCTTTTTTTGCTTCACAGAAATACACATAAAGGTAAGTTTAATTAGAAAAAAAAATTGAAAAAAAAAAAAAAAAATAGAATCGACTTCAAAATTGCTCTAAAAAGTGAAAAATAATTTTATTCTTTAAACACCATCGATAATACTTTTAAACATAATTTTTGAAGTTGACGCAAAAAAAAGTAAAATCCATTGTAACCATGCTTCGTTCATATTTTTATCAAAAAATTATCCAAAGTTAGGAACGAAACATTTATATCGTTACTCAAATATGCTGTCATCAATGCGTAATGCATGTGGTAGTAAAAAGAAACTGGGCCTGGTTAAATTTCTAGTTTTAGTTGAGTTATGGCTGTGAATGATTTTATCGATCGTTTTTGCGCCAACTTCAAAAATTATGTTTAAAATATTATCGATGGTGTTTAAAGAATAAAATTATTTTTCACTTTTTAGAGCAATTTTGAAGTGGATTCTATTTTTTTTTTTTTAATTTTTTTTTTTTTTTTATTCTTTTTAGTGTAAATGTATTTCAGAAACATAAAAAGTTACCGCATAACGAAACTTTACCTTATTTTTTTTTATAAAAATGCTCCATACTAAAAAAAAAAAAAATAAATAAAAACACGCTTTAAACTTTAAGCGATTGACACGTAAAATTTATCTTTGTTCCTCCCTGAAATTCATTTGTGTGAATTTAATTATAACCATTTAAATATTACGTTTTCCCTAACTAATTTACATTTCACAGCACAGTTGCTTTTTTTGCAATCCTGTATCTCCTTACTTAGCCCAGATCATCTGTTATTGGCGTACATGATAACGATAAAAATACTACTATAGTTGAAGCAAACCTATCCTAGTACCATTGTGAAGGCTGAGCATATCCTTATCACTGCATAAACCTCGCTTCCACGTTATGTTTACCCCAGAGCAATGACATTGAAGAAACTTGCTTCAGAGAAGGCTTCATTCAAAATTATCACCACAATTACTATTAATACTATTGTTGTATGGCACTAAATTTTTGAAACAATGGGCTTTTAATTTAATCATTTAATAGGGAAATTGCATGAAATTTACTGTTTTTTGATTATAACTTTTTTTTCTAAAGAACAAATATGGTCAAACAAAAATATGGGACCTAAGTTGAGACATCCCCTATCCATTAAAAGAACAACAAAAAAGAAAAAAAAAACATACATACGGTATGAACTGATAACCGCCTCCTTTTTGAAGTCGGTTAAAAAAAAAAGACTTTGTTTTGTAACTGATAGCTTTCTTCGTCAAACACCAGAAATAAGTCAAATCGTTGTTCAATCAAATATTGGGTAAGGTGTGTGTTTCTAATCATAACAATTACATTTTCTACTTTAGATTTCCTTTGAAACTTGAAATAATAACAAAAATTATTGACTTTCAAACATGATTCATATTGTTTGAAAGAAAAATAAGTATGATTTCACTTCCTTGCATTGTAACTTTACGGTCTAAAAATGAAAAAATTCTGTGTTTTTTTAAAACATTTTATTTAATTGTTTTGTTCAATGTTATGTAAAAATTAACAATAAATAGGTTCAGAGTAATAAGAACAAGTATTGTGTTTGTTCTGTTTGCAATAAAATTGCCAAATACATTTTTTGTATTGGCTAAACAAACTACTCCTGAAAAAAGTGAACCAACACTGTGTACAAGACCAAATCGAATTTTTTTTTTATTGGAAGTTTGAAACTTCATGTTGATAAAACGATGCCTCCCTTAATCGCCCCACATGTAACACAAAAATATTTATCCAAATCAAAAAATATTTAGGTGTCCAGCAGGAGGCCTAAAATTTGTAATTAATTTTTTCAAAAATATTTTTTTTTCCTATATATATATTTTTAAAAGATGTAAGATAAATTTTAAGAAGTTATCAAGTTAAAAAATATAAACAGTAGAATCGATTATTAGCGTTAAATAGCAGTTTTTGCTCTCTAGCAATATTTAAAGACTTCCACATAGTACTCAAGATTCAGTTTTAAGTTAAATTTTTCATTTTAAATATACTATTTTTATATTATTCATTTGCAAATGGTTATGTAGAGAAAATGTGTTCGCTAATAATATTTGAACTTGACATTTTATTTAAATGTACATGTAATTTTTTAAAAGGTAAATCGAAAAAATCTATTTTTTGAAGAAAATTATAAATTTTAGGCCTTTTCTGGACACCTAAATATTTTTTTGGTTTAGATGGGGCTGTAGGAACAACGTTTTATCAGCATGAAATTTCGAACTTCCAGAACAAAAAAATGTTTTTTTATTCGACCTAATACACAGGGCTGGTTTACATTTTCAGGCGCAAGTCGGCACGTGTTGCCGTTGTTTAAATTATATGAAATTTTTTTTACAATTATTTTAACCTAAAAGAAAAAATACAAGAGGGTGTTCGACTTGGAAAACTGATTTTTTTGGGGGGGGGGGACACCCTAATATAGTATGTATAGGGGAAGGTTGCAGGGAATGAACCGGTTCCATGACTGGACTTCAAAGATAGTTTCCCTGCCAGAGTTTTTACCCAGTTTTAGTATCTTCTTTTATATCAAACAGTCCAATGAACAATCGTCAAGGAACTTAAATCAATGCATCATATTGTTTAACGTCCAAATAAGATTTCTACTGTTCACTTACTAATGATTGACATTTGTATTTTGTTTTTACATGCTTTGAATATTACTTAACAACTAAATGGGAACATTGACTTGAAAGAGTGCATTTTCAAGTACAATTCCCCATATTTAAAGTTTCATCATGAATCGTCACAACAGTGACAAGTATGAGCACATTCAAAGTGACGTACTTGCTATTATTGAACAGCTAGGTGTTTCTATGAATGAACCAGCTAACAAAGTGGTTCATTCAAGGAATCTGATAAATATTATTAAAGTTTCAGCTCAATTACCTTTAATAATTCATAAATCCTTTTAAATAAGTGTGATAATGATGAAAAATGGTTTAAAATACGTTTCGGAAACTCCCCTCAGTTATTGTATTTTCAACTTAAAAACATGTGTAGTCGATTCAGAATTTGGTAAAGTAAATTTTAATGCAGTTTCAAGTACATTTGTTGTTCGAGAAAAATACCAAAATAAGTGAAATAAAGCTAGTGGAAAACTGAGGGCATGCAACGTGCTATAGCAAAATCCTTGTCGTCAAATAAAATCTTTGTGAATCAAATTTTTTTAACTTGGATGAAACAGGACTCCCATTTGTTCAAAAGAGGCCCCATGAAATTTTAGCTAAGAAGAGTAAGTCACATGTCAGAAAATATCAAGAGGTGAGCGAGGTGTGGTGAAAACATCTGCGTTCTGTGAATCCTGAGGAGTTTTTATGTTTCTCTTGTGATATTTTTTTTATGAAACCAATTTTCTCTTTTTGAATAACTTACAAACAATTTGTAGTGTTTGTTTTTATTTCCTGTAATAACTATTTATATTTTACGGTTCGATTTTCTTATTTGAGAACGTGGTTCATCGATGGAAACTCAATGGTCTATTCATACCAACTGCTTCCCATGAATGGACCACATGCTAAAATATTTCTTTTTAGTTTTAATTCTTCATTGAATTCAGTTAACATAAAAGCGAATATTTTTATTAAAGGACAAATATAGTGAGTAACTATTCCTACTGTCAATACAAAGTTTGAGTCTTAACTAGTTCCTAAGAAAGGTCAATAGTGTTATGTTGTTCATTGATGGCAACCTTCCCCTATCTTTTTTTATAATATGACGAAAGGAAAAGTGCGCTTTTTGACTAATGATAATTAAGAAACAATTAATAAACAGACTTGAATGATAGACTTGAATACTAGATTTGAAATTTGAATGGTTAAAAGTTGATTTCACTTCTAATTCAGCAATTTTTAAGCAAAACAACTCTGAATCAACGATGTTTAAGCTTCTTAAAAAACTGTCGAAATTATAAGTGGATCAAATAATAATCTGTACTTCTTAAAATATTTTCTGTTTCGCATTCAATTAGTCACAAAAACGATGTGCTTAAAACGGATGTGCTTCAAAATGCAAGATCTGTAACAATTCATTGGGAACCTACTCTACGGCGCGGCGTCTTTGACAAAGAATAAAAACTTAACTATTTTGAATAAAATTGAAATTGAAACTGACACACACACATGTCATACTTCAGTTCTTCTCAAAGTATAATTTGATCTTGATTTTCGTGGGATTTCCGAACATTTTAAAGTGGAATTATTCTGAATATTTAAACTCCCAATTTCAATTATTTGACCAAAGAATTGTGTCTTTGACATTCAAAGTGATGTACTTGTTCTGACACACCGTGACGGGTTTTATCAAAACAGATTTGTCATGATGTGAAAAACGTGTAATGTAACAAAGGATAGAAGAATTTTGTTTTCTCCTGCGTGTCTTTCTCCTTTGCAAATTAAGAATGATGTTCAATTCCAGCAAACGCTCTTTTTCCATTTGTGGATTTTCTAAAACATCTGACCATGTTTTTTAAATTTCCAACTGATTTAGGTTGCAATAAATGATTTTGAGAAAATAATTGAAAACATATTCATATCAGCTTTAAATTAAATGCAGAACTTTAATTTGGTGGGAATTGACAACATTTTAAACTAAAAATTTTAATTTTGTTTTAAAATCACTACTTAATTTAGTTTAGTGTTTCATCATTGAAACAGTCGACCGCCTTATCTAGTGGCCAGAAAAGTCTGACTGCGGATGGGGCGGTTCCAGGTTTGACTCCCGGCTCGGATATGGATACACTTTCTCTCTCTCCTGTCTTTGTACTTTCTTCGTGTGAATGTGTTGGCCTGTGAAGGGTTGCCTACCCTATAAACGAGTCCTTATGGCATGTGTGTACTGTAGAAGTTGCACTCCACACCAAATCACGGTTCAGTTGGAAAAGTGAAGCAGCGTTCCCCCCTTCATTTGCCAGCCTAGCTGGAACAAGACAGCAACACCATTAGAACAAAGTCTTAAAATAACACTAAAAGTTTCATCAAAAGGTAAAATAATACGCCAACTGAACTAGGCGACATTAAAATTCCCATTATTAATAATCAATTTCACAAGGTGAAAAAACTATCATAGCCGTTGTTTAAATATCTTTTCTCTTACTTTCCGGCTTTTCTCTTACCTTCTCATAAACTGCTGCATTGTGTTCTTTACTCTAAATTTAAATTGTTTGTTTCCAATGTTGTATTTTCGGGTTGTGCGCTTTTGATTAAACCACACAGCGGATGGTGGATCAAAGTGTAAGAATTTTCTAGTTCTTTTTATCCTAATACGGGATGCATAATGGGTTTTGCTAGTTACGAGCTAACGCACTTAAGATGTAAAAACAATTTACATCAACATATAATCTTTAAAATCAGTATGTTCAAATTGATCCTTACAGAACAATTACCTATTTTAAATATGAAGAATAAAAAGTACAATGCAACACAGTTAGAACTCCAACTATCCGAATCAATTGGACCGGACATTATTCGAATAATCAAAAATTCGGATAATTTGAATTGTTCGAAAAAAGGGTTTATTTTATTAATTCTACTGTATGATGTTGAAAACGAGAGAAAAGAACTTTTTTTTTAAAGAAAAAGAGCTTTTAATAAATCAATAACAAAGGTAACGCTTTTCATGCTAAGCGCTAACAACTACTCTACATTAGTACAGTATCTACTATGGGCATTTCCTACAGAAATTAAAAGTCATTGCTTGCTGAATATCTCGGTTAAAGTAAGATGTAAGAGTAGCTTTGCGGAGGGAAGGATAATAGCGTGCGCAGACAGAATGATTAATTTACTAATCTCATTTGCTAATTAATTTTTGTGCTAAATTTCTGAAAACGATTCGGATATTCAGCGATTCGGAAAGTTGAAGTTCGGATAATGGGAATTCTACTGTGTTTTGTTTCAAAATTATTTGCACTGTATCACTTAACTTCATAATAATCTACACAAATGCGAAAAAAAAAGTTATTAATTTACTGGTTATATTTTAATGATACTGGGATTCAATTTAAACGTATCATACATAAAAATCTATAATGAAAATAAATTAAGAGCTGGAATACGTTGAATACCCCTAACGTTAAGGAATATTTTTGTTTATTTCTGCTGGAAGAACACTGTTCAGCAAGTGAAAATACCTTCCATACTCTCCTGCATTGGTTAATCATGTTAATTACGGTACAAATTCCGGCTCCTTCACAAAAGTTCCGATTACTCTTCTGTTTTCCAAATAAATTTTGGAAAGTTCTACTGCGCTATTCGCTCCTTTCACTGATCAAACAATGTTCTGTTTTCAGGTTTAAATTTAATTCAAACTCTAAAACTTAGTTTTTAATTAAATAATCATATTTGAAGCACTTTAGTTTGAAATTCTTTGGACAAAAAAAGAAAAAAAAATTAAAAATCACAACTTTACGTATGATAGCACGTGCTTTTCTACCAAGGCCTACAACCTTAGCTAGTATAAATTACTGTAAAAGCACTTATTTCTGCCAGGCTTTAATTTTCGCGAGCCCGTCGTAATCGCAAAAATTTAATCCTCGTGAAATCTCTTTTCATGGTGGATTTCTCAACTTTCAGCTCTGTTAATATCAAATTTGCGAAATATTTATCTTGTAAAATCACCGATGTCTTCATTTTCGCGAAAATTAAGGCTCGCGAAAATAAGCGCTTTTACAATAGCTAAAGCCTCCAGGCAAAACGTTTTGTCTATAACAGTATATATTTCTTACTACGATAAGTCATTACGAATTTTAGTTGAAAATCGATGGATTCAAAATAGGATTCAACCAGTTATTAACTAACATATAAAATCTGAAAGAGGCTTTAACATTCAATTTGAAAGAGGAAAATTTTGCATTCAGGTTTACTGATTAACATGAAAAGTTAAGAAAGAAATAAAATGTAAAAAAGAAATTGTTATGAAAATAAAATTGGATAAAACTATCTTATACGCTAATAATAAAAGAATATCAGTGTGCTGAAACATTTTGTTGTTAAAGTTGCTTTTCAAATATTAAAAAAAAAACTTTTATTATGAACACAATGAGTATTTTGTCCAAAACGAATGTGTGTCGTATTTTTTACAGAAACCAAAAATGAAATTTTTCGAACATAAACTTATTTTATTGCATCATTATAAAGTACAACCCAAAATGTTGCTATTAGGAAAAAAGTGCTTTTTTAGCTTTTGAACTATGAAAATAATCCTCAAAAATCATCAAATCTGAGCATTTCCAAATCCCTGACCAGTACAATAATAAACTATCAAGTTAAAAACAAGCATTTCGAAGAGCTTCAATAGAAGAAAAAGCTTAATGTAAATAAAGAGAATCTTCTTAGTGCAATCATGTTTTTATAATGATTTCTCCATTGTTATGCAAAGTAACGTTATGACAATGGCACTGCTTTATGGTTTTGCGGATTCAGAAACAATTTATTATGACGTTTGTCTTATTTGCTTCCAAAATATTTTTTCATTTAGCTTTGACTCAACTAAGAGCTTAAGCTATGAGAAAGACGAACTGCTTATTGAAGCACTTTAAAAAATATTAACAATTCTCCTTATTATTTGGAATTATAAACAGAAAAATGCAAGTAAAATATAGTATTTTCTGAAACGTATCATTACAAGAAAACTAAAAGACAAGTAAATTTTTTTTAAAGTTCAAAAGTAAACAACTATTTGCTATTCATGTTGAAAAAACCATGATGCTGAACACACACACTCACACACGAGCCCCGCTACGGCATTTTTTCTCTTCTAGTTTTAAAGTTTTAATCTCGAAATTTTCAAAACTCTGTAATTAATTTATATTTATAAAACTGAAAAACAAGCAAACTGGATGCATTTTTTTTGAAGCTTTATTTTATTTTCTTTATTTATTTATTCTTACAAAACTCGTATTTATGTTGACTTCGCATTTTCCTGAAGTATTGTTTAAAAACATATTTTCCATTATTTCTTCATGTTTCTAATAAACTTGTATAGCGAGTTTTGGAGAGCATTTGATTTTTTTTTTGTTGAATTTTGGTGTTTTTTCAATGGAACGTTTTTGACGGCATTTGTCAACCATCGCAGAAGATTTATTGTCATGGATAAGGACAAAATGCTACGGAGAAACTGACTGGACGAATTTCGCGTTTACTTAAAAAAAAAAAAAAATCACAATTCAAAACTCTTATTACAATCGCTACTAATTTTACTTGTTTTGCGGCAACCAATTTGTTTCAACAAAGAGTTTCATATTCATCGAATATTCGTTAACGAAATATTAAAGTGTTTTAAACAGCATCTTCCCGCGTGTATTTGCAGTCTCCAATCGTGGCTTCTCCTATCCCTCTTTTTTTTTCTTTTATCTTAATTTTTGCTATTAATCAGTTTTCCTTCAAATGCTGTTTTTAGATTATATACAGGGTGTTCCGTTTTAACCTGCAAGACCTTTATTTTCGCAACCGTTAGTCCTAGATGTACACTTCCAGTTGCAGAAATGTTCAAAACCAGTTGCAGGGTTAAGATATTGAATGTCTAAAGCAAAAAATAAAAATGAGTCGAAAAATACAAAATTTAACTTTTTATACAGGCCCCAAGTCCCCTAACTTATATTTAGGGAAATAATCTCTGTTTGAAACTATTTCTGGCACAAAAAACGTGACATTTTTGTGCGACCAAAATTCAAGAAGATATTCCAACTCAAAGTTTTCAGGGACCATACTGAAGATGAAATTGAAATTTATCGCTCTTTCTGAAGAATGACAAGTCATCAAAGTAAGAAAACAAAGGTATTTATATTTTTCATTGTTATTCAAAAATAAATTAAAATGTTATGTCGTGGGACACGAAAACACACTACAAAACCTTGAATAATTTGCAAAACCACACTCTATGCACACATATAATTTTAAACACTTTTAAACTGCTATATTTCCCCCCAAAAGGTGTTATTGACGGTGAGTGAAAAGAGGTGTAAGTCACTAAATGCTGCGTTTTATATCTCGGTGAATATTGGTCTTACTAATTTCAAACTTTTTTGTGTTGGAATTGCTATTCAATGGAGATTATTTCCCTAACAATAAGTTAGGTGATCTGGGGACCGTATAAAAAGTTAAATTTTGTATTTTTTAACTCACTTTTATTTTTACTTCAAACTTTCAATATCTTAACTCTTCATCTGATTTTGAACACTTTTGCAACTGGAAGTATTCATTTAGGACCAACAGTTGCGAAAATAAAGGTCTTGCAGGTTAAAACGGAACACCCTGTATATAAATGCGTGTGCGTGTGTGTGTGTTATACAAATCCACAGCTTACGTCGATCTTTGTCAACTTTGGCACAGGTGGTTTTTTAATGCGCGGGAATTCATATAAGGTTTTTGTGTCCATCTATGGGAGGAACCCCCCCCCCCCTCTTTCTTTCTAAATTTCGCACAGATATCATTCACATAGGTTTATAGGAGAGGAATTCACATAGAATTTTGTCAGGGCCATGTACAAAAGATCGGTTTCTAGGGTTGAACCCCCCCCCCCCCCGAAAATTTTCAAAACCACACCAAAAAAAAAGTGCTTTCTATCATACTTATTTTCTGGAATTTTTTTTAAAAGTATTTTATTTTCTATTGTTTTGTTCTTTCAATTTCATTTGAAAAAAAATAATTTTTACTCTTGAAAGAGTGTACAAATTCGGTGTTTTACCAGCAGAAATTTTTCATCTTTTGCATTTATCAGATTTTAAAAATCTGATGCTAACAAAAATATTAAAATCATTTAAATTTGTAAGGGCAAACTTCTAACTTTAACATTATTTTTATTGATGTCAAAAATTAATTAAAGAAGTATTACTTCGAATATGTATAAAGGAGTACACGTATCTATTCTTTTGAGCTATTGAAAAGACATTGATTATTTAGTAGCGGTACAAGAAACTTAATAGGGTTTTTTTTTTCTTCATGAAATTTATACTACATCTTTTACATTTGCTTTGAATAACCTATTATAACAAAAATCAATAGAATATATGAATGAAGTCAAATTTAACTTATCATCCAAATTTCATGAGGAATTGGTCTGGTAAAACCCTCCCCAAAACAAAAGTCTAGTTACGGTTCTGGTTTTCGTATACCCTGCGGGGACCCCCCCCCCCCCGCCCCCATGGGAAGGGTTTTGACAGAAAATCCGTGAAACGGAATATTTACGATCATTAATCACAATGACTGAGTTTTTAGGATTAAAAAAATCGAAGGAGGATTGATTTTCTTATTCGAGTGGGATTTTTTAGGGACTAAAGTCCAAATTTCAGTGGGAATTTTTAAGGACTGTGGTCATTATTCTGTGGGCAATTTTTTCAAAGCGTTTTTTTCTTTTAGTTAATTTATATTTGAACATACGTCAATTGACGCAACTTTTATTTCTGAGTTATACCATGCAAAGCTGGGCAATACAACTAGTAAAAAAATAAACAAACAATAAATTAGTTATTACAAACGACCTAGAAACCAACAAAGATTAAAATTATACAACACGCTTCAACGTTATTGAATCATTTTCCGTACAGAAAGTGCTCTGTGCTGTACAAAAGATGGTGTAACACTCTCCAGTTCTTCCGGGATCTAGCATCTCATACTCGTGGATTTACATTACACTATAACAGGGCTGTCCAACTGCAAAGAACCCACGGGCCAGAGTTCCGGTCACTGATCACAGGGCGGGTCAGTTTGAAAAGATTGAATTATAACCTCTTACTTCTTACACAATAACAATTAATAGTTGAATTATTAATTATAAAACAGTGAAATAGAAGGATTATAAAGCGATTTGTTTACATTTTAATGGAAAAACTGAGGCCGATCCGCCTTATTTACAAGGACAGGAATGTCAACAACGATGTCTGCCGTTGCCAGCCGAAGAAGGTCTAACAACTTCTTTTTCGAAATCAACAAAGGCCGTTTAGTGCGGTGGGGGGGGGGGGGGGGGGGGTCTTTATTTTTAACCAATTGTAGGCGGGTGGGCAGATTATCCTGTACTTTTTTTCTCCGAATACAATGAAAGGAGTGAAAGAGCGATCAAGAGGAAATTTTGGGGACTCCTTGGTAGTCTGGGATGCTTCTTAATACCACAAAAAGTCGAAAAAAGAAATATATTGAATAAGAAGTTGGCGGGCCTCATAATATGTGTTGGCGGGCCGCATAATATGTGTTGGCGGGCCGCATAATAAGTGTTGGCGGGCCACATGCGGCCTGTGGGCCGCCAGTTTGACAGCAATGCACTATAACAATGTGATGACAGTTTATTTTTCTTAATTTTCCTACATCGGTACTATGATCTGTTATCATGTAAAATTAGTGCGAATTTTGTTGATCTCTCCCTTTTTTATGGGGGGGGGGGGTATAGCACTATGTCGTATTGATTGCTTTGTCGTTTTGATGAGTAGTTAAACCTGACATGAATTATTTTTTCACGAAATATAAGGTTAATTTGCGAAATGAAATTTTAAAGATTAGCCACACATTTCACATAGTGCACCAAAAAGAGAGGAAATACCAAGTAAATTATTTTAATTCTACTGAGCCAACCAACCAGAGAGTTTCAGAACCAAGTATTTACTGCACTCGAGGTTAAGCAAAAAAACATTGCTTTTAAGTGCAAAATGAAAATAAACTGAAATAACAATAAAAGTTCTAGTTCTCTCTCCTTCTCATTACCAACAACTTTCTTCCAGAGTACAATGCGTAAGGGTTGTGATTTCTGTTTTTCAAAATTAATTTAATTTCTAACTCAAAGTATTCTCAGCAACCATAATGAAAACGTTATTATACTCTGCTCCTTTCGAAAAGAAAAAGAAAAGTTCCATTCAGTTCAACTAAAAATCTTTTTAATTTCTGGAAACCTTAATCTCATTTTCATATGAAAGTAAAACCGGAATCTGTGAAGTTTCAAAATAAAGCTAATAACACATTTTCTTACCATTTTTTTTTCCTTTTTTGAAAAAAGTTTTTCTTGCTAGTTTCCTCATCAGCTGTAATAAGCATTATTAAAATGTATCTACTCCATTTTTAGCTATGAAGATGCAAAATCTAGTCATGAATAAATCTACGAATGATGTTTTATGTTATTTCTTTATAAAATACTTTAAAAAAGCGATTCAATTTTTAAAAACATTCAGCGCCTATTAAATATTTTTATTTGCCAGGATTATTTTAGAACTTAATTTTAATGAGCTACATATTTTTTTAATCGATCTCTTTGGCTAATTTTTTTTCTGAGTCTCCTACTTAAAAATAGATAAATACACAAATAACTAAATTCAAAGAAAAAAAAATAAGAATCGATACAACATTCGGTGTTTTCCATAATTCTGTTTCGTTTGCTCGTACTTCCTCTTTTGAAAAACAAAAATGAAGAAGAGGGTTAGTAAAGTCAGAACAAACAACGTAAGTAGAAGCACAAATTTGTAAATTACAGCAATGCTGTAATTTACAAATTTGTGCTTCTACTTACGTTGTTTGTTCTGACTTTACTATTCAGCACAAAGGTATTTATTTATCTTAAGAGGGTTAGTGTTTTTTTTTCCATAGTTCCGAGAAGTTATACAATTAAATCCCGATTTTACATTTTTCCCGCCTTTTAAGTGTTTTCATCGGGTTCCATCATCAGTTCTGCTGCTATGTACTTCCCGTATTTAACGTTTTCCCCATATTTTACGTTATTTGAACCTAGTCCTTTGCAAAACGAAAAATCATGGTTTTATTGCATTGTATTTTTTTAATTAAAAAAATGTTGGAAGAGTTTTCTTGTTTCCATTAAAACAACCAGTATCTTCTGTTAATTTATATTATTTATTTATTATGATTTTTAATTTTCTTAAATGCAATTCTGGCTTCAATATGTCGTATATTTCTTACTTCTAAATTTAATTATGAATAAAGAGAAAGGGGAAAAACTAATAAAACGTCTTCCTTGAGAAAGTCGTGAAATTTCTGTCTTTTATTTCCAATCCTGTTAGAACAAGCAGTTTTGAACTTTTTCATGCATCGAGCTTTTCGTCGTCAAAGATTAAGTTGGTTATCTAAAATAGGGTTTAAAAAAATAATAATTTTAATTTTAAAATATAAAAACAATTTCATTTTTATTGAAAATCTTTTTCAATTAAAAAAATATATTGTTGTTTTTATAATTTGAAATTGAAGAACGAATACTTTTTGATATTTACTAATAATAAAGCTGAAACTCTGTCTCTGGATTTCTGTCTCTCTGTCTGGATGCCTGTTACGCGTGTAGTGCCTAGACTGTTTGGCTGGTTTTCATGAAACTTGGCATAAAATTAGTTCGTAGCATAAGGGTGAGCACTAGGGTGGATCGAAAAAAACGAAATTTTGAATCTTAATTTGGAATACCTGCCAAAAGCTGTGCACGTGTAAGTACAACACACCTGTAAAATATTATCTAGTTTGAACAACTCTTTGAGGGTCCTACCAAGGCTTGAATTTCTCCAAAAATAGAAAAAAAGGACAATTTTTCAAAATTTTTATGAAAATACTAGTGTTTAAAATTTTTGTTATAATACGGATAAAATGCTTCCTTTGAACACTCTTTTCATGTATCTTCACAATTATTTAGTCTTTGCACCATTAAGTTCGCACATAAGCCGTTAAGTTTCGCGAAATTAACCAAAAACTGACTTTTTTTAAGCTTTTTTCACATTGCAATATTTCTTCTTTTAAAGACCAGTTTTCTTTTTTAACAACGCCTATACAGAATGCAGTTTTAAACGGAAGTGAAGTCAAACTTTATTACATTAACAGCCCAGCATCCACTAAAAACAGATGACTGCATTTCGAGTTCCATTTTACCTTTTCCATCTGCCGAGCCACATGTATTAAGTATAAATTTATTATTCATTTTACATTAGAAATAAACTATCAAAATGATTTAGTTGTACTAACTAAAAAAACAATAACGAACGCAAAATTGGTGTTGGTGTTTTCAATGTATTGTTGAAGACTTTCATTAGATATGACAGCTAAAATAGGAGAAGGGGTGGCAGTTATGTTATTGCACATTCTTGCTGGTTGATAACATCAGAGTAGTCTGATGCATCAAAGTTAATCCTTGAATTATAGAATTCTTTTATTTCTTCATGAACAGAAGCCACTTGTCTGGCCTTCAAAATCTTCGCAAAGCCAATTCTCTGATGTACTTCGTTCATCAGTGATCACTGCTAAGGAAATATTTTCCGGGTGGCAAAAATAGGCATTTCGTTGAATGACAGGATCAATATTTTTTTCAGATTTTCACTTACGTAACGAGATGATGTAATCACACTGATGAGGAACAGCAATGTTTTGCTTCAATTCCAGAAGAAGAAAAATTTGCAACGACTATACTCCCGCCAACAGAGCCATCAACATTTTTTGGTGTTGATGTCGCTTCAAAAGTGGAACAAATGAGGCTTTCTCTGCCAACGCTATCAAGAGTGTGCTACCAGTACGGCATTTCTGACAGATGAGAGATATTGCTTCAGAAACATTACAGGATTTTGGTACTGTGTCAAATAATGATCGCTCTAAAGTCGTTGATAGGAATAAAATTTGAAGACAGCGAGAAAAGTGTCACAGGTGTCACAGACGAAGTATGTGCTTCTGTTCAAAACCTGCAAACTAGAGATGAAAGGGTTTGAAAAGTACATTTTTCGATAGCCGTAAAGACAAAACTATGACAAAAAGAAATGGTTGGAGACAGATACCATAGAAGAACCATGAGCGAGGAATCCATGGTTGAAAAATCCAATTCTCTTTATTTGGGTCATGTAACACCAACTTCTGAAACGGGAAAATATGTCGCGACAGCAATGTGATTTTTGAACTGAAAATTTGTTTAAGCTTTAAGGATATTTTAGCTTTTGGCTGTGATGGCACGGCCACGAAAACCAGAAAAAAGAACGGTGCAATTGCGGCCATAGAGAATAAAATTGGACATCCTGTCCCATGGTTATCTGCAAACTGCATACGGGCAGCCTTTGCGTTACCTGTTCACATTACTTGATGGTGAAACTGCTGGTCCATGTGAATTTTTGCAGCACCAATAGGTAAATTGCTAGACAGGTGCGACAATTTACCACTGGTCCAGTTTGAAGCAATTACGCTCCTTGTCGTAAGTGCGGGGCAGTTAATATAATAAAGTATAATTTCATTTCCATTTAAAACTGCATTCTGCACAGTCATTGCAAAAAAAAAAAGAATGGACTTAAAAAAAAATATTGCAATGTGCAAAAAGGCTTGAAAGAAGTCAGTTTTTGGAAATTTCACGAAATTTTACGAACTTGTGTGCCAACCTAATACTGCAAAGAATAAATAATTTTGAAGATATATGAAAAGCGTGTTAAATGGAAACATTTTAATGGTATTAGAACAAAAATTTTGAACCTTATTATTTTCATAAAAATTTTGGAAAATTGACCTTTTTTCCTATTTTTGGAGAAACTCAAGCCTTGGTAGGACCCTCAAGGAGTTGTTCAAACTTGATAATATTTTACATGTGTATTGTTCTCACACATGCCCAGCTTTTGGTGGGTATTCCAAATTAAGATTCGAAATTTTATTTTTTTCGATCCACCCTAGCGATTTTAAGAAAATTCGATTTTCTTCTTTTTATATTTCAATTTAAGAAAATTTTAACGAGCAAATTAGCATAACATGGACGAGTAAACTATCATTACGTGTACAAGCAAATTACCACAACACGGGCGAGCAAATGAACATAGCAAATTGGGGAGAAATTCATCATCCATCATTTGTAAATATACAGACGAACCAAATGACCTTTTAATTTTGTTCTATGGACAAAGCCGTGTGGGAACCGCTAGTAAAAAAATAAAAATCACGCATAACTGAAAGAACTTATATGAACATCCAAACATCAAAACGAGTAAAAAAAAAAGTTACATTGGGGTAAAAATATGTGATAAAATATTTGCACGCTCTGAACGAAATGTATTTTGAATTAACTCGCATATCCGATACTTGCGATAATATTCTTATTTCAAAAGTGACATTAATTCATACTTCTTTTTTAAGCTAGCACAGATCCAATTAGTTTTGTTTTTTCTTATTTATTCCTATTCAGCGTTTTTTGCTCTTCAATAAGAGCTGTGATTTCAATAGTTAGCAATAAGTCAAATGGAATTCGAAAGAGTGGAACAGGTAAAAACTCTTCTCTAATGGAACCTAGTAGCTTTTTATTCGGATTAGTTTCATTGAAACTTTTGTTTTGTACCAGTGACATTATTAAAGGGGAAAAAGAAAAGTCAATTAAAATGATGAGATTGCTGATTATTGTGAAAAATTCATTTCGAAATGTAATGTTTTTAAAAAGAGAAAATATTTTTTTCTTTAATGTTTTAATCTTTATTTAAACGCAACGTTAAAAAAGCACCAGTCTTTTCATGTAGACTTATCAATAGTGACAGACAAAAAAAAAAAAAAAAAAAACTGCAGCGCTTGTAAAAATTCACAATTTTAAAAATGTCTCGAGAAGTAAGGGAACAACTATATTCAGTAACTTACCGCCCAATAGCCAGGGCTAATGCAGAAATACATCGCCAGCTCAGTCAATTTCAGCCGAGGATTGCAGTTTCGTGCTTATTAGCACTCATCAGCCCGGCATAGGAGTGACTGAGCTGGAGATGAAAACCTCTTAAGGAAGCGAAGAGTGCCAAACAAACTGGTAGCTAATACAGAATTAGCACAGACCAGACGAGTGACCGAAACAATGGTTCTGTTCAACTCGAATATTGAAGGCAAGGCAGGTATATTCAGTAAGTTACCGCCCTATAGCCAGGGCTAAGGCAGAAATACATGAAAGGGCGGTAACTTACTGAATATACCTGCCTAGTCTTCAATATTCAAGTTGAATCGAACCAGTTTCGGTTACTCGTCTGGTCAGTGCTAATTCCATATTATCTACCAGTTTGTTTGGCACTCTAGGGCCCTGTTTATGCAACTGGATTCAACCCGGCGTCAAGCCGGATTCGCGGAATAAGGCCGTTTTATGCATCCAACCCGGCTTCAAGCCGCATTCAATGCAAGAGGGAATTCCCTCCACCTACATTGAAGGATTATTGGCGGATTTTTCCCACAAGAAGTACCATTAAAAGTAATTACTGGGGATAAAGTTCTGTATATGCGTTTCGTCAATAAAAATTTTATTTTTAAATGAAATTGAAAACCAAAATAAAATAAATTAATAAAAATAAATCAATTTGAAACAATTTTTTCAGAAATAAAGTATAATAAAAGCATATTTCGGAACAGTTGTGAAAATTTTGGAGGGGGTTGGAATCCTAAAAACCCACCCCTTAAGTGCGGCCACGATATTGACAATCACAAAAGGCAAAAATTTCAATTTAGAGATGGATTTAGAAGATCCAGACATATTTTTACACAATTTACTGATTAATGCTAATTCTCAAAATGCTGATCCACAGTCGAAATTAGTAAAAGCTATTGCATTTGTCACAAGCAATTTTTGATTAAATTTATGAAATTCAAGTAATAAATTAAAAGGACGAAATAATAGGATTCATATTGAAGTATAATATTATTCACAGTGTAGTTGTAATAAGTAATTAACCCATTATGCTCCAAATTATTTTCAGAAAAGTTCTGCAACATGCTTTTTAATGCTCAATTTAACTATAAAAAAGACACACATATTGAAAGGATCTTGTACAATGATGAGAAGGTAAGCACGTGGACTGATGGGAACGTAAAGGAGAATCCACGATTTGACAAAAACGGGTCTTCCCATCAACCCGGCTGCAATCCCCCTTTTATCCACCTTCCTCTTCAACCCGGGGTGAAGAGGGAGTGTGCATAAACAGGGCCTAGGCTTCCTTAAGAGGTTTTCCACCTCCAGCTCAGTCACTCCTATGCCGGGCGAATGAGTGCTAATAAGCACGAAACTGCAGTCCTCGGCTGGAATTGACTGAGCTGGCGGTGTATTTCATGTAAGGGAACAACTGTTTTACAATGGTATATCATATAAAAGGTATGCTTCTGTTGACATGTCACCAATGTATTTAAGGGACTAGCAGAGAAATGAAGAAACCAAAATCGTTTTTTCATCATCCTTCATCGTAAATAGCTGGGAACAAAGTGTTAATTTCAGTAATCAGTTTATTTACTGAGTACAATAATTTTATAGGTTTTTCCTGAAAGTGTCACTTATATTCACGAAAATATAAGCATTTCCTTCAGAAATATTAATTGGATCCGCATGTTTTTGGCTTATAACATGTGAAGTTTTCCGTCAAACCATACCGCACTTTCAGAAAACTTGATAGTATATTACAGAATCATTGTACTAAAATTTGACGCACAAATTTTGAAAATGCGATGAAATATGAGCATTTAAAGCAATGGGATGGTTTCCTTCAGTCAAAAGACTACTTTAAATAACATGAACCCAGAAAATACTTTCATTTTCCCCAACAGTTATTTTTTAATAAATTTTTAAAATGTTCGATTTTGAAAATAAGGCGTGGTCTTTATGACGTCACAAATTATGCATTTTGGCGCATCTTTCTACCACGGTTCCACGTTATGATAATCAACAAGCGAATCAAAATTGCGCTCTACGTTTGCTGTCAACCATATCGTTGCCAATACACGTAAGTAAAGATGCGAATTAAATATTTTGCTCTGTGATTGGCAACACAGAATGGCATATCATCATTTGTGATGTTATCGGCAGAAGCGTAAACAATGAAAGCGCACAGATTTCAGTAATTTTTTTAAAATATTAAACTTAAATAAATTATTTAAAAAATGGTCAGATCCTATGTTTTTAAATATGCTCTTTTAGAAAAAAATACTCTTAAAATTTTGGAAACGACCCCATTAGTTTCTTACTGTGTATAACTGAGTCTAGCTGAATCTTTGAGCCCAGCTGTTAATCCAGCTGAATATCATAAAAACTTGAAAATATATCAGCGATTTTATGAGCTGCATTTTAATCAGTCTAGGATAGGCAACGAATCGTAAGGAATCGTTCGTAAATAATCTCTTTTTATCACGAATTACACTGAGCAATTGAAGGCAAGTGTTGAAAATTTGCGAACGAAAAAAGTGTAGAAATTAAAAACCCTGCACTCCTTTATTGAATATTTGGTTTTGTATGATACAGTTATACGTAAAAAAATGTAACAATTGAAATAAAAAATGTTCCCCTACTGCACATTCACGCTATAAACAAATTTTTGGCCGGAACAGACGTCAGAAAATTTTTGCTCTGGGTGCAGTTAAGTCTTAGAACGACCCTGCTTAGTATCTGGGGATTTTGTTTGTCACGTTTGGGTTTTGGGGTTGGTTGATAAAAGCAATACATATTACAACCCTTAAATGCACCGTGTAGCAATTTGGCAACAGACCAGGGTTAGCTTTCTGCCGGCAGAAACTAGTTTTTGCCGTGCCAGTGGCAGAAACTGGTTATAACCGGTAAAAACAGGCAGAAACTGGCAAAATTTAAAAATGTCTTTAATAACTCAAGTAATTAGTAAATGATATTTGTTTAAGTAAACTAAAAAATTAAACAGTCTTTCATTATTTAAAAAAATAAAATCCCATGCTAGTGCCCTTGATTTAGTTCAGAAAGGAAACTATGCTTCCTCTAAATTGTTTGTGATTGAAATTATTATGTCATGTGCTTCAAGAAGAAAGTGCCAGAATTTTACTTGACTAAATTTTGTACCTAATGTCACAGCTTTGCAGAACAAATTGGCCCCATTTCTCAAAACTTATTTTTCCAGTCGAATGCTTACCACAACCCCAGTTACTACATGGTGGACCAGTTATACTATAGATGAAAGTTTCACAAACATTGCTTACTCCTTGATGCATTGTCTGCTAGCTCTTCTGTTTTAAGAATATTCTAAAATTTCTCATTTGTGCGTAGTAAATTGAGAACCTGTTTAGATTTTTGAAACCAGCTTTTCTAAGAGGCAAGTGCAAGGTCCAAACAATGTAACATTTGATTTTGAATTGTGCTAATTTTGTTACAGTACTTTGGTTAACAATTAATTATTTTTTCCATGTATTTTCTATTATATATCAAGAATTAATTTTTCATTTTGTGAGTCTTTGCCAGGTTCTGCCGCAAAGTGGCAGAAAGTGGTTTTTGCCATGACGGTTTTTACCAGTGGTTTTAACCGCCTCGGTAGAAACTTGCCAACCCTGCAACAGACCCAACTTAATCTTTTAAAATGTTGTAGGAAGAAACTGAAACTCTGTAGTTGCCAGAACCCAAGAAAATACTCACTGAAGATGCTATTAAATCAGTTTCAAACTTTTAACTGCACCAAACTGATAGAAAACAAAAATAGATTTCTTATTTCGGCATTCGCAAATGCAGAACCTTTTTTTTTAGTTTAGTGTGCTTGAAAATGACTACTTCTTTTAATTCTATGACGAACAAAGTTTTACTACTACAGCAGAACCTCTATTAATCGAGGCTTCTGCTAATCGAGCCGATAATGAAGTCTTTTTTTTTTTTTTTTTTTTGTGTGTGTGAAAAGGTAAGCTCTGAGAAAGACGAGGTGATTTATTTATTTTCTAAAAGATAATGTAAATTAAAAAATAATGCATTTTGAATTTAAAAATTAAAATATTTTTGAAAATTTGTGTTTTTTAATGCATTTTTCAAAATCAAATTCAATTGACATATTAAAACGTACAACAAATTATTTTCCTATTTTAGTTTTTTAATTGTAAAACATTGCATTTCATATGTTCATCTTCATCTTTTAAAAATATTTTATTCTATTTTTAATTAATTTCTGTTTAAAAATTTGCGATCTTGAAAAGAGTGTTCATACAAAGCTTCTGTTAAACGAGATTTCCGACATCCAAAGTTATTAGCGGTTCCAATTAACTCGGATAATCGAGGTACTTAAAAATAGTAAGATATGTTTCCAATTTTTATTATTTTTTTGGGACATTTGATAGTAACTTATTTGTTGTTTTTCCAGTTAAAGCCCGATGCTGCCAAGTGATTGTTTAACCATAAACCATACCTAAATTAGACTCTCAATTTTTAAAGTATTTTCCCCATGATTTGAAAAGAAGTTTTTAATCAAAGAACATATTGTAAAGTGTTTTTCTTTAAACATACACTTAAGGTTTTAAATACTTCGAAGGTAAAACATAATATTTTCACTCAAATATAATTTTTTGGCTCAGAAATCTATAATGGAGGCTTTTTCTATGCACAAGCTATGAGTAGAGACGTACCGAGTACTAGGTAACTACTCGGTACTCGGCCTACTCGGCCAATTTGCCGAGTACTCGGCACTCGGCCAAATTCTGATCAGATACTCGGCCAATACCGAGTAGTTGCAAAAAATTGAATATTGTCCAAAGCAGTACTAAAATTTATTTAAAAAAAAGAGCAAGCATTATATTTAGCAATCATTTACAATTAAAATTTATGAGTCAAATTTAAATTTTGAGAATAATGAAGTTTTTAATGCTTCAATGGAATAAATCTCAATATTAATGACCCCAAAGTTAATAAAACTTATTTATTAAAAATTATGCAAAAAAGGTAAGTATAGAAAATATGGAATTTTTATATTAAAAATGGATTTTTGCTACAAACAAAAACTAGTTATAAAAATATAAAAATACCTTTGCTTAAAAAATAAAAGGAAATAAAACGTTAAAAGTACAGTGCAGGAACACTGCAAACACGTGTTTTGGCGTTACAAGGAATTCCTTTTTCAATGCAAAAAATGGGAGCTCGTGGATTTAAAGGCATCCGACAAAAGTCGGATTTTTTTTCGAATGTCTTAACATTCTTTAGCTCATGTTATGCAATGAAAAAGGCGTTCCTTGTAACGGGGGGGGGGGGGGGGGGGGTCAGAAACACGTGTCTGCAGTGTTCCTGCACATTTGTTGCATTTAAAAAAATATTTATGTTTGGCGGACTAAAAGTATAATTGATTGGTATACAGTGAAACCCCTCCTGACGGACACCCCTCTTATGCGGACAATTTTTAATTCCCCAGTTGAAATGCAAATAACATTATTAAACCCCTATCCTGCGAACACCTCGCTATTGCGGACAAAAAAAATTGTCCGGTTAGTGTCCGCATTAGAGGGTTTTTACTGCAATTTGTTTTAATTCCAACTTGATTAATCATACCTTTTATTTATTTATTTTTAATTTTAAAAATAATTTTTTTGTAAAATTTTTGACACAAACAAAATTGTTTATGTAATGCGTAGTTGAATTTCAGCAGGAATTTAGTTTTAAAAACTATTATATGGACAAGGAGGTCTATACTACTATTCCAATAAGTTCAAAATTCGTCACATGTGTGTTGGTGGTTCTTAAAACATAATTGGTACTTGGTAACTCGGCCGAGTAGTGAAAGGCCCGGTACTCGGTTACTCGGCCAAAGTGCTACTCGGTGCGTCTCTAGCTATGAGTATATAAAAAGACTGGATCGAGAGAAAACAATTCTACCCTGCTTTATCCCTCAAAGTCATTTTATTGTAGTATTTGTTTATTTGTGTCAAAACATTAGTAAACCTTCTTTTATTTTCTGAAGACTAGTTTTACATCATTTTCTAAAGAAATTGTTCCAAAGGAATAATTATTGAGCATTCATTTTAGTATTTATAACTAAATTAATTTTTCTTACTTTATCGTTTTTAAGATTGTTAACTGACCAGCTACAATGGTGGATATTACAATAAACGTTAGTAGATTTTTAAGAATTAGGAATTGCATTATCTTGGATTTTCTGGCCTAGATAGATTTCGGGAATTTGATGAGACCTCTCTTTGGTTTTGCGGAAAATCCAAATGTCAGCCCTCATTATTATGTGCCATAGTAATCACCATTATTGAAACAGAAAAATCAGATGATACGGAACAAAAACTCGGGGGGGGGGGGGGGCATTAGGATGTGTTCCACTATTTTTTATACATAAATAACCCCCGAAGTAATTTCTCTTGACACAAAATAGCAAAAAAGTTTTTGCTCAATCCTTTCAAAGATTCTATTTTTAAAGAAGTAAAGTATTTTATAGTTAATATTTATAGCAGAAATTGCTCCTCAAAACTACAAAACGAAAGAAATACGATAACCGAAGTTTCTTTCGGCTCCCAAGCGCAAATCTAATGTTTTAACACTTTGAAGCCAGAAGCATGTAAAAAGGTGTCCACCAAATGATGTTGAAGTCTGAGTAAAATATAATACGAATGAGTTTGTCACTTCAAAACTTCAGTTCAGAAATAACCCGATTACCAAACACTGCCAACATCCTAGGAGCAAAAAAGCACTCTGAGAAAGAATTTTCTCTGACAGGAAATCCTTCTTTCTCAATTTGGTTGAAGATAATTTTATGTGATGGGCAATAAAATATACATGGCCTAGGAAATAACGGGATTTTTCGACGTGCTAAGTTCTTAATATAAAGGCCTTTTGAAATTTTCTTTCATATCTCCGTTTTGTTAAAAATATAGAGTTTATGAGCAAAATGGGAATGCTCAATTTCGCTTTAATATATGAACGAATGCATACTTTAACAATAATTTGAAAGCCGTTTTCGAAAGAGTGCTGTATAGCAAAATGTACGTAGTAACTGTACATAATAGGGGAGGGTGGCCCATAGTGGGTAGGCCTTCGTGTGCCCCCCATAGTGTGTAAGCGGTGATGCATACGTATGTCGTGTTTATATGAACATCCTCGAGTTTTAATCAGTCCCAGCGAAACAGCAGTGAAGAAGCATGGCGCAACCAGGCTTAAAATTAAAACAATGATACAATTCTAAAAAAAAAAAAAAAAAAAAAAGAAGTTTTGTAACTTGTTACTGGTCGAAGACCAGCTTATTTTTTTTATTGTCAATAACATTACATTATTCTGACACCAACCACCTACAAACTACGATAGTCATTTCGTTTGTTTGTTTTTAAATTTATGGTTATAATTATTGAAATAAAAACGTGACTTCAGAAAAGCGGATACAGGATTTAATCTTATATTTATTTATAATTTCTTGACTCGTGTGCTCACTTAGATTTTCTATTTCAATAGGATAAGTATAACTTTAAAAAGTTATGATTTAGGCGGGCAATTAATTAGTCTATTGATTTAATAAACTTAAAATCAACTTTTTTATATATTTTTGAAATAATGGCAGGTAGTTATTTAATTATTTTAATCATTTATAACTTCATATTTGATTGGTAAATGTATCAAATCACAATTAGTTAAGCTTACCCGTTTTGGGCTCCCTGGTACGGCAGAGCGGGTTTTTCAAATGTTTGTAAAGTTTCATAATAAGTAAACATTGGGTTTGAAATAATACAAAAATCACTTTTTATTTTGAAGATCAAGAACCCTGCTAGGAAACAAAACCGAAATTGTTGCGATAAAAATGCAAAACCTGCAATTTTCGAGCGCTCTCCAAGAATCTACCAGCTTTGGGCCACCCTCCCCTAACTGTATCTATTCAGTAAGTAGTAAAATTTTGAATTCATTTCCCCAAACTACAATCACAAGCGACATTTAACAGTATTTTTAGAAGATATTTTGTGTATTGTAATCGTATATTGTATCATATACTAATAGTTTCGTATTATAAGTGCAAAGTAATCGTCGGAACTATTGATGCATTTCGCATCAGAAGGGAATAGTGCAGAGAAATTTTATCAAAAAATGAGTCAAGGGTAGGGATATAGCTCTTTGAATGATGGTGTTGTCCTGTATGGTGTCAAAAGTTCAAAGTTGGCCGAACTAATGTGCATGAAGATGGTCCAAGATCTATCGCTTCAATTGACATTGATCATTGAGTTAACTAAATGGTTAAGGAAGACCGAAAGGTCACTAAAAGTGAATTAATGCTTATCAAAATGGCTAGGGGGGTTAATACTTCCAAGATGACCAAGAACTCTAAGAAACTGGACAAATCATTTCAAGCCATTGGCGAAAACATTTTGACGGGTATTTCAAAAGTTGCTCACAGATATGAAAAATGATTCAATCGTGATTATGGGGAGAAGTAACCTTTATTGTCGTTACAAATACAAATACAAAGTGACGACCAGCAACAGGCTCTGGGCCCAGCTAGGCTGGTTCTAGTCAATTTACAATCCCCAGTGAAGATCAATGGCCCTCTTAAAACTATCACTCTTCCTCATTACCACCTCTTCCGGTAAACTGTTCCAAGGTTCCACTATTCTGCTAAAATAATAATTTTTTCCTAATATCCATGTTAGCCTGAGATTTAAATAGATTAAAACAATGATCCCTTGTCCTGTTCAAAGTGCTAAACTTTAGCCCCATAACATCTTTCATTTTAATAAATTTAAACAACTGAATCATGTTCCCTCGGTCTCTTCTTTGCTCAAGACTGTACATTTTTAGCATTCTAAGCCTGGAATCGTAGTCTAAATGAGAAAGTCCATTTATTAGTCTTGCAGCCCGCCTTTGAACCCCTTTCAATACACTAATATCCTGCTTAAGATAAGGAGATCAAAACTGAACAGCCTTTTGTAATAAAATTATTTTTATGCTCCTTCGTGTTATTTTTTGTAAAAAATATTAGTGATGCATGGACCAATATTTAGCTCGACCAAAAAAAAAAAGCCTCTTCATGCGGGAAAAATGCCTGTTTCCACCAGAAAGGTTATTAACCTTTAAACTAAGCTATAAAATACTTCAGTGCGACATAATAGGTGTAACAGGAAACATCGCGTGGAGAAAAAATTCATGTTGTTGAACATTTAGCACCAACTGTGCAACTCATATTCTGTATGGCGTACGGGTTGGAGGCTCCAAGTTGGCAAAGGCACCTTAATTACCAAGAGAATTTAGAGGCCATTCATCTCTTTCTTATCAATTTAATGATTTCCTATTGAAGCAGTTGAAAACATATAAGTGTTGTATTTGATTTCAAATTAATTCTATCCTTTGACATAGGTTCTCGCTCTATCCAGCACTTTGCAAACGGTACAGCAAATGAACACAGCTATTGGTCAATTATGAAGAGAAACGATTTACAACGAATAATCGATTACTTGTAAAGAAGATAAATGAAAACTTCTTGTTTTTCTAGCATCGAAAACAAGTTTTAAAATTCATTTTTCCAGTTGTGTCCAGTAAATATTAGACTCTCATCTAAAAATTTGTATAATGTACACTTTTGCCCAAGAATTTTATGTAAACACTTAAAACAGCGAAAATCAACAAAAATATCGCTTTTTTGCTTCATAATGTTTTCTAAATCTCTCGCTTTCAAAAAGGATACTAAGATCGAATTCGGAAAAATTATTCGAAATATCTATCCGGTTACACGGACTCAACTTGAGAATCTAGAAATCCTGTTTTTGTCATGTGTTGCTTTATTCTGAACTTGATAACGCGGTGATGAATTTATTTTTCACATGCATTTTAATCACATTAAAAGCTAAATAGTACAGCAGATGCATTCCGAGCTATCAGTTGAAAAATAAATGTTTAGTAAATTGTTAAAGGCGCAAAAGTTCAGGTAAAATCCTGCCTTTTTGTTGAGAAAGTTATTGAAAAAAACCCTTTCTAACATCTTCTCTGAGGCAGGTTACAATAGGCAAAAAATTCGAACTAAAATTTGGCGTCGAGACAGGATAGCTTTTAAGATATTGTGTCTCAAAAACTATGTTAGTTAACTTATTAAAGCTTAATTAGATAGTTGGAAGATCGTGAATTTTTTCACACTAAAATGGTTTTTGACATGCACCAGTGACCTACAGCAAAAAAAGTTTTTTTTTTTTTTAAGGTAAACAATAATAAAAACAACAACAATAATAATAATAACAAATGTATACTATTCTGGGGTTCAAAAATAGTTTTAATACATGTTTAGTAACAGAACGTGACGCATTGACAAAATAATGCAAATAACTTTCTAATAAAAGTAATTTCGATATTTATTTCTAAATCAAAGAAATAAGTTTCAAAAAGGGAAAAGTCAAGAAAAAAATTTAGCAATAAAAAAATCTATTAAATAACTTTTATCATGTCACAAAATGGATCTAATTTGAATAAATGTAGAAATTTAAGTAATTAATGCGTTGCTTCTACGTTTGGATTGGACGAAATAGATATCACGGTTTTTTTTAGTTTTTAGTTTTTAGCTCCATGTTTTTTGAAGTCACAAAACATTTTACAATTCACATTCTCCAGTTGATGCATTTATATTTTATATTTCAGCCTACGTTTCTTAGAGAATTAGATCACATGGTTAACTTCTATGTGCACTCTTTTACATACATTTATTTTTTGTTGTGTAGCTACCTGAAAAAGTTCATTTTAAAAACAGGACGCCTACAAACCTTTTTTTTAAGGCAACTAGTTTTAATTTGAGTCTAACGTTAAGCCCTTTTTTTAAGTACTTGAAATTCTTGCATACGTTATGAAAGAGAATGGTTAAAGAGAGGAAAATATTTTCTTCTTAAACCTAAAGGAGTGCTAAAATTCTTTTTGCCTCTTTAAATAAACTGAAATGCGTAATTGCATTTTGTACGAAAAAAACCCTTTACTTGAAGAAGACTTTTATGGTATGTTTACATATGTGTACACAGTGCTTCTCTTTTCCACGTTTTAAAAATTAGTAGTATTTTTTAACTTTGAGTGTCCTGCATCTATTACTAAATTTTTAAGTGCATAAGAATTTTTCATTAAGGAAAACTCAAATTAAATTCTGGAGTCGCGTAAGCAGAAATAATAAGACATACTACACTGCACTTAATGTTTTTATAACGTTTAAGACTGAGTAAATGCGTTAAAATCACTTACTAAATAAAATTGGGAAAATACTTTTGTGTTTTAAAAGTAAAATAAGAAATCAGGTTAATTGCACAAAATCGCAGATTACTGCAAATACGTCTTCGGGGTTACGAGGAACCCCCTTTTCAATACACAATAAGTAAGGTTTTTTGTAGTAAGTTACCGCCCTAAAGCCAGGGCTAAGGCAGAAATACTTAAAATACATCGGCAGCTCAGTTATTCCATCCGAGGACTGCAGTTTCGTGCTTATTAGCACTCATCAGCTTGGAATAGGAATCACATGAGCTGGAGGCGAAAAACCTCTTAAGGGAGCCAAGAGAGCCAAACAAACTGGTAGCTAATGCAGAATTAGCAAAGCAGATGAGCGACCGCAGCAATGGTGCGGTTCATCTCAAAGATTGATGGCAAAGCTAAGGTATTTTGTAGTAAGTTACCTGTAGGAATAACTGAGCTGGCGGTGTATTTTAAGTATTTCTGCCTTAGCCCTGGCTTTAGGGCGGTAACTTACTACAAAATACCTTAGCTTTGCCATCAATCTTTGAGCTGAACCGCACCATTGCTGCGGTCGCTCATCTGGTTTGTTAATTCTGCATTAGCTACCAGTTTGTTTGGCTCTCTTGGCTCCCTTAAGAGATTTTTCGCCTCCAGCTCATGTGATTCCTATTCCGAGCTGATGAGTGCTAATAAGCACGAAACTGCAGTCCTCGGATGGAATAAGTGAGCTGGCGGTGTATTTTAAGAATAAGTAAGGTTATTGGTGAAAAGACGACTGAAGGGCTACGAGGAAGAATGATCAAACTCCATTTTTCTAAAAAACTCTGGTTAACCTATGGGAACACGTAGATTATTACAGACAGTATTCAAGAGAAATATTATTCCGGCAAGAATCATCATAGTGAGTGAGTTTTAACAGGGAAGAATGAGGCTAACTTGGAAACGATTCGAGATTTTCAAGCTCAAAAACGTAATGAGGGAAATGAGGTGAACTATGATCATTCTTCCCCGTGACCCTTCAACTCTTTCTACATTTTGAAAAATGAAATTCAACTTAACTGTTTTACTTTGTTTTACTACACATCTTAGTTGTTTATGTGAACTGTTACTATTAACAGTGCAAGTAAACAATACAGTTTACTTGAACTGTTACCTGATCCAAGTCATCCGAAATAATGAAATCACAAATTGAACAAAATAATCCGTAAGTTGAGTCAAGGTACATAACAAATTACTGTAGTACACAGTAAAAATTGTATTTTGATTTCAAGAAAATGAAATATAGATTTGCATAAGAAAAATATAAGTATTGCATGTACATACACTTATTTACAAGCTTACAAAAATACATTGTTCGACTACAGTACGTGCATCTGAACGGCTGTCCGGATTAAACGAAGTCCGCGGTTTAATAGGATCCGAATTATCGAGAGTCTACTGTTTGTACCGGGATCATTGGATTAGTATTTCAAGACAAACAAATACACACTGACCTATAAAGTTGACTCTCACTCTCCCAGAAGCATTGCCTTTATTAGTCTCATCATTAATGCCGAATAACTAACTCTCTGTGGACAAAGTACGAAATTCCCTGGGCTTCGGTGAAAAGTTTTACGTTTTCATTCCCAAATGAATGCCTTTAGTCCACTGGCCTTCATGAAATTCGTCCGCTGTGAAAAGGTGACCTTTTCCTATTTACGCTTGAGTAGTAGTTTCGGCAAATGCACTAACTAAAAGTATGGAAGATGGTCATGTTCTAATCTCTTTACGTGAAGATCAGAAGTTTAGTTTAAATTTCTCCCGCAAAGTCGGCGTTTAAGGATTCCGCTTAGAAAATTGTAAATGGCTTTAGCTCATGAAAGTGCCTCCTTTATTATGCTAATTCTGCTTCTTAAATGCAGTAATTTCTAAGCAGTTTTAGTTCTCGCTTTATGAAAGCTTCTTACAAATGTAAAAAGCTTTGAAGGTATTCATTCAAAGTTTAAGGTAATACAAGAGAAGCATTTTTTTAAAATCTTTCAGCATTATATAAGTATAAATTTAAGTGTAACAAGATGCAAATGTTGAATAAACATAAAAAGAAGTTTCGTTTTAGAAAAAAGCCTTAAAGGATCATTATTTTATCAAAATCTAGAGACAAATAGATCTAACAGCAAAATTTGTAGTTTTAATAAAAGGAAATGATTCAGTTTATATCAGAAGGTTTTTTTTACATTAAATCATATTTACCCAAATTTTATTCATAGCAGATGTCATTTTTGTACACGATTACACTTTTGAGACCAGTTTTAACAACTTTAAATGCAACAAACAGTTCAAAAGGTAAAATAGGAGAAAAAAATATACTGAATGTGCTGATTATCTTCTATAAAATTCATATATGTCTATTTAAAACCTTTTTTATTATTACGGTTACGGCAATGTCACGTAATTCTACTATGTCTCGCATTTATTTGATTATGCGCAACTGCAGATGCGAATTAAAGAAACTAAAGTAGTAGTAAATACACTATATCACCAAAAGCATGTGGACATTTTCAAAAATTCACATTTTTGCAGATTTCTAAAGAAATCAGTGACCAATTGTTCTGTAACTTTTCTCACATAAAAGGTATGCTCCAGCTGTCATTTTTCAATAAAAATTTAATCATTTTTGCATTTAGGACACCAGCAACAAATTGAGAACACAACAAAAGGTCTCTGGTCATCATTTATCGTAAATAGCCAGGAATAAGCAATAAATTTCAGGTTAATTTTTACATTTTCGTAACATCATTAACTTATATTCAAGAAAATATATTCATCTCTTGAAAATATAAAATTTCGTTTTAAAGCTTTTTAATCATAACACGCAGATTTTTCCGCCATCTCTTACTGAACTTTCAAAATATTTGATAGCGTGCAAGAGAAACATCATACTAAAATTTGAAACGTAAATATTTAAATTTGATGAAATATAAACGTTTAAAGCAATTAAATTTTCCCTGTGCATGCGCGAATGAAAGCAATTTATAACCTTCATACTTTAAAACCCAAGCAGATCTCTCAACTTATAATTAAATTCCAGTTCAATATCTTACAAATTGAGGAATATATTGGCGACCTAATGAACCTAATTTCAGCAACTCTTGTATAGGTGACGAAACATAAGGAGTCGTATGCAACTTTTCAACACTTATCTAAAATCATTCAGTGAGATTCTTGATAAAACAGAATTATGTTTGTGAACGATCCCCCATGATTGGTCGCATATACAAGAATAATTGACATTCGGCTCATCAGATCGCCGGTATCTTTCTAAATTTGAAATTCTGGTATTTGATTATGAGTTGGGAGATCTACTTGGTTCGAAAGTATGAAGGTTATAAATTGCTTTTTTTTCGCGCATGCACAGTGAAAATTCAATTGCTTTAAACGTATATATTTCATCAAATTTTCAATATTTTGATTTTAAATTTTAGCATTATTTTTTTCTTGCATGCTGCGAGACATTCTGAAAGTTTGGTAAGGGTGACGGAAAACTCTGCATGTTATGAGTCTAAGACCTTCAAATAAAATTTGCAATGCTTAGCTCTTCTAAAAAAATCTCCATTGTAAATAGTAATCTTATACCTAAAATTTTTAGCTTATTCCCAGCTATTAACGTTGAAAAATTATCAAAAACTTTTTGTTTTTGTTTTCTCAGTTTGTTGCTGATCTCCTACATGCATGGATACTTTAATTTCTACTGGAAAATGGCCGTAGGGGCATACCTTTTATGCGGCAAAAGTTACAGAACCATTGCTCGCTTGTTTTTCGAGATTTCAATAAAAATGTGAAAGTGTCCAAATCAAGAACAAATATACTTAAGTAAATAAGTATTATAAAAAAATAAACAAAAACGATCACGTGTGTTACCTTACACTTTTGATTTCAATTTATTGTAAATATATTTAGAAGTACTAACAACATTGGAGAACAGAAGGAATTCTCCAAGAGCGTTTATTTTCAATATCACTCATTTCCTTCTTTTATGAAAGATCACTGGATCTGAAGAAAACTAAAAGAGAATTTCTTGCGGGAAACGCTGACAGCCTTGATTATTATTTACTCCTTCGAGTTGGAAGACTTTTTTCTCTTTACCTAATGCCATTCATCAACTTCATTGTGCTTAGTGTATTGTTTAATGCTTGTAAACAAAGTAACACTGTATTTAAGAGAAAATTTAATTTTAATTGTTTTCACAAGAGAACTATTGAGGAACAGTCTATATAAATACAGTAAAACCCCGGTTTTACTTTTATCAAGGGATAGTTTAAAAAACCGTAAAATACGGAAAAACGTAAAATACGGAAAATACATAGCAGAAAAAATAATGTTAGGACCCGATGAAAAAACATTAAATGCGGGGGTAAACGTGGATTCGGGGGACGTAAAATCAGGGATTCACTGTAAAACAAAGAACATATGATGCAGTGAGTAGCAAAAGGATGTAAGTGGACTTTTCAAAGTTTCTTAAAAACGCGTTTATAATTCAAGGTAGGTTTTATTTTTTTATCTAAATCATGCTGTATAGCATCACCCACCAGAGTTACTAGTACCATCGCCTGCCTCAAAGTAGAGGAGAGGTTCTCGTATAAAATTCGTGCTGGTAACCTCCAAAATTTTAATTTTGGCACTTTTGCTTCTCATTTCCTCATTTATGTATGTGTATATGTATTAGGATTTTCAATTCCGAGACAATCTCAGTCCCACGGGATCGAAGGATCCTACGGGATTGACTTTATTCTTCTAAAAGTTAAATTTTTATATCAATGTATTTTTCCAAAGTGAAAAGGTACTAATTTACTGCTGTCTCCTTCAGTTCTTATTTAGAAAATTTCTCTATATGTTATGGACCATTTTGGTCTTAATAACTTTGGTCTGATTAAGCGAACATAACCTGTATAGCTTAAGCTCCATATGTATGGTAAACATACAAAGAAGAAAAATTGCAGAAAATTTTCCATTAAAGAATAAATTAAAGCAAAGCGAATAATCTCCTTACACTCGTCCCAAACCAATATGGTTTTAGTTATTCATTTCAGTTACTATGAATTCAATTTGACAACCAGAAGTAAATAAAAAAGTGAGAGTGAAAAAATAAGTGCTAAAAAGTACTAATCGGTCGTTATAAATTTCTAGTGAAATATAAATTACATATTTTGCAACTAAATTGAAGAAATTTGAAATTTCACTGAAAGTTTGATTTATGCTGGAACAGTGTCGCTATGAAAGGGGAGTTTCGTTAACCATTTTTTTCCTGTAAATACTGCTGGGTTTACTTGAAAGTTGGAAGGAACAATCATTAATTTTTATTGAACTAAATATTAAGTTCGTTGACGCATTTGAAACTCGCTTCAAGTTATTTAATTTTTTTTCCAATTTGATCTCACGTTCCTTGGTCCGATTAAACGGATTTTTGGCACCAATAAGCGAATGATATTAGGCTTGTGTAATGAAATTTGTTTTGGTTCTTCAACATTTAGTTCGAATAAGCGGCAGGTCGGATGAACCGGTGGTAAACGGTAGGATCTGCAGAAATGAGTCTTTCAAAAAAAAAAAAAAAAACACGTAAGGAAACACGTCTTGGATTCAATACTAACGACAGGGAAATATTGAAATTAGACGCTTTTTTGCGCGTTTTTTTAGCAGAAACTGAATGAACACGACTACAATAAAGCTAACATACAACAGACGAAAAAATTAAAAATATATGAAAAATGAAGATTTTGCAGTCACTGCCCTTTACCTGCCCACGGCAGTATAAATTACCCTACCAGGATTGGCAATATGACTTGAAATTAAAACCAATTAGGCTAGATTTTTTTAAAAAAAAAGAAAGAAAGAAAAAAAAAATAATTTGAATTCTGAAATTTTGAATCCAAATTACGTTTTTCGCAATCACGAACTGAGACAGGACCCTACTCATTGGAGTTATTGTTTCTAGAAACAGCTCCTGTCCCCCCCAAGCCTGCCTCTCCTCCTGGGCGGTTACCTGTGCATAGTTGTGTGTGTGCGTAGACCTGTGTGTATGTAGTAGGCGTGTGTGTGTGTGTATGTGTGTGAAGTCGTGTGTGTGTATGTGTGTGAAGTCGTGTATGTGTGTATGTATGTGAACGTGCGTGTGTGTAGGACATGGACGCCTCCGACCAGGAGATCGGATAGCTCAAAACCGGAGCAGCCACGCCGCGCCGCCAGCAGAGGACGGTGGGCGGAGGTGCTGCAGAGGCTTCTGGTCCAAGTTGAAAAAGGCACGGACACCAAAAACGGTCAAATGAGAACAATAAGCAATCGTGATTGCTCAAAAAGAAAAAAATTAATTTGAATTTTGACATCTTGAATTCAAATTATGTTTTTCGCAATCACGAGTGTGTGTGTGTGTGTATGTAGGCGTGTGTGTGGGTAGTTGTGTGTATGTGTGTTTGTGTGGGGGGTATGTGTATGTGTGGGTATTTGTGTGTATGTGTAGATGTGTGTGTATGTGTAGGTAAGTGTGTATGTGTTTGTGTGTGTAGGTGTATGTGAGTGGGTAGTTGTACGTTTGTGTGTGGGGGGGTGTATGTGTGGGTAATTTTGTGTATGCGTAGGTGTGCGTGTTTATATGTAGGTGTCTATATGTATAGGTGTATGTGTAGGTGTAGGCAAGTAAGTGACACAACCTGGAGACGGTTTTCGCTAGAGGAGCAGCGTCGTGAGGCGGCCGGCCGACGGTGGTGCTGCAGAGGGAGGCGGGGGGAAAATAAAATCATAGGAATTCAAAACTGTCAAGTGAGAACAATAAGCAATCGTGATTGCTCAATAAAATAAAATTAAAAAAAAAAAAACTCTCTTAACTGCACCCCTGCCTTTACGTCAATATCTAAAATGTGTAAATTCACTCAGCGAATTCTTCATCCTGTTTTTGTTGCAAGAATTGTAATTGAAACAAAAAAAAAAAAAGTGTTGAAATATAGTTCTTAAAAGGTATTCTTAATTTTTTGTGCTGTATTTAATACTTTAAAAGTATCCGGATCAACATAAGGAATGATGCGCATTCCCGTGTTCGTTTAGTGCTGCATCGAGATATTTTATAGGCTAAATGATGTCAAGTGTGCATTGATTAATAGAGGCGACGAAAGAGAAGGTTTTTGCGAAAAAGAGTTCCTTTATTCTGAGATATGGAAGCAAGAGAAGGTCAATCATTCTTGACCAAAACAAGAAAGTGCCTTTTATTCACTTCGTCTTACTAAATTGCGTTGTTTGTTGGAGTGGAAGAGGGAAGAGAGAGAAAGAGAGATAAATAGATCTCGGCGCCGTAACGTAGCTTTGTAAAGCACTTTTAAAGAAAAAAAAATTACGCATAAAATTTAAAAGAAGAAAAAGAAAATTTAAATTTTTTGACATCATGAATTCAAGTTATGTTTTTCGCAATCACGTGTGTGTGTGTGTGTGTGTGCAGGCGTGTACGTGCGTGTATGTGAGTGTGTGTGAGCGTGTGTAGGTGTGTGAGTGTGTGTAGGTGTGTGAGTGTGTGTGTAGGTGTGTGTGTAGGTGTGTGAGTGTGCAGAGGAGTGTGTGTATGTGTGTTGGCACGTGTGTGTGCAGGCGCGTAAGCGTTTGTGTGTATGTGTGCAAGCATGTGTGTGTGTGTGTAGGACATAGACTTACCACCCAGGAGTGGTCCCGCTCGCAGAGTCCGGTGGACAGTAGAATTCGCAGATTAAGTTGTATGTTTAAGTTAAACCTTGAATGAACGCAAGCAATTTGTAACCATATCGTCGAGAATCGATCTTTTTAATAAATATTAAAACATCGAGCTAGACTTATTCTCGTCGCCATGGTAATCTTAAAAATCAGAGCAACATCAACTTTTGTCAGAGGAGGATAATAACCAATTTATGATCGTTCAAAAAAAAAAAAAAAAAAACGTAATTTCTTCCTTGCATTCATTTTTACAAAACAAAATCTGAGGGAAAGAGGCTGAAAAATACAAACTCATAAATAAAGTTATTTTTATTGATTTTTTTTTCAAATAAGGGAGAAATATTTTAATTTTTACCATATAAAAACATAAGCATAATAAAACAAAAATCTAGAA
This sequence comes from Uloborus diversus, assembly GCF_026930045.1. Classification (NCBI taxonomy): domain Eukaryota; kingdom Metazoa; phylum Arthropoda; class Arachnida; order Araneae; family Uloboridae; genus Uloborus; species Uloborus diversus. The sequence goes on along the minus strand of NC_072732.1, from coordinate 83,118,488 downwards.
TACATGAAATGTTAATTTGATTTTTTTGCGAAATGTATAGTTTCAGTTCTTGTGAATTTTCAAAAGTGGAAGCCTTTATTTGCCGAATTATCAATATCCGATTTACTTAAGAAGCTTAATGGAACCAGGACTCTTAATTAAAAAGGCTTTTACGTAAGCTTTTATACGAAAATGATTATGAGAAAGTGCTGTTAGGAAGGTATATTTTTTCTTTTGGTATGTTTCAGGCCGAATAGCAGAATACTCCAAAATAATAAATTAAGACTTTTAAAAATGTAATTTCTTTAAATACAAATACGAAAATAAGCTTATATCTTAACAGCTCAATATTTGAAAAATGCGGTGAAATGAATCTTCTTTGTACCCCTATCTCAAAGGATGTACTATTTTTTGCTCGTGGATTCGTTAAAAGATGTGAGTGGTAAACACGCGCTTAAACAGTGTTTAAAAAATATGTTCAATGAGTTCAAAATGAGAGTTGAATCTTTATGCTTGAGAAGCGAAAAAAGAAAAAGCAAAGTTTAATTGCATAAATTGGCTGATTACTGCAAACATTTATTGGATATCTTTTCATCCAGTATGTCAGTTCTTTTGCATTGAAAGTTTTGTTCCTTGTAACGCCAAAACACGCGTCTGTAGCAATCTGCAATTTATGCCCACTAAACGTTATTATTTATTTTTTCTTCTCTTTTAAATTAACTCCCCCCTCACTATAAGAATTCGAACGACATAGTCTAGGTCGTGAACCTCTCCTCATAAGCACCTCTCGGGCTGTGGTGGTCTGATCGGTATGATCGGTAAGGCGTCAGACACGCAACTGGAAGGTACCGGGTTCGATGCCAGATGGTCGAAGATCCTCCGTGCTCGTCAATGGTGATTGGTTTACCTTAAGTATGTCGTAATCAAAAAGTCCTCCAAGTTCCCGTACCAAAAATCTTTTTTTTTCGGGGGGGGGGGGGCTGGATCAGAGGTTAATCGGCTCCGTTTCTAAATTAAAAAATAAAATAAAATAAAACAGCTGTCTTCGGCCCTATCTAACTAGTTAAAACATCATATGGCGCCAGGTGGTACTAGGGACCTCGGAGTATGTGTAGTGACCGTCTCTCAGAAATTGACAGTGGAAATGTAGTGATACACATGAGAGAAAGCATAATTAATCTGTTTGTATTAATATTATCAATCATAACTATTATTGTCGCTATGAAAGAATTCTAAATTTCAAAGGGTGTTTAGTCAACTGTTAAAAATACAGATCAGTTCTTGACCGGTAACAAACTTTATGTGTTATTGAAGGCAAGAACATGTAAGTTAATCCGAAATTTATTCTTGATAAAGAAAAGGAATAAAGAACTTGAACGTTTAACATTTTGAGAGCTCCATAATTGCCTGTTGACTGATAGCACGAAACAAGATTAAAAGCTTTGAGTTCTTTAGGAGGAATTTGGCAAAAAGTAACTTTATCAGAGAGCGGTTCCGCTTAGTGAGTTTCCTTTTAGCTGAGTCAATTAGAGAACAAGGATAACCTTTTTGGTTAGTAGTGTTCAGATTGGAATAACTGAGAAGTTAAATAAATGTTTAAATTAACATGAAAAAAATGTTGAAAGCACTTTACTTAGGTCTGAATATTGACAAGTGGGGTAAGATGCAGGTACTATGAATGTTTCTAATATAACAATGAGCCTAAAAATCGGAAGAATTGATTAGTTCAAATACATTTTTAAAAATGAAAACTTTTATTCTTCTTGTGTTTTTAAAAAAAGATTGAATGAAATGAGACAAAAAGTGCATACTAGCAGTTGAAATTAGACCCCAGTCACTTTTTTTTTCCTCAGGACAGCACGCATAAAAGCTTGGTAAATTTGCAACTCCAACAAACCATAAGGGGCACTGCAGCCACCGTCTAATGGCGGATGAAAAAGGTAAAACAAACGCATACCGTAGCGTAGAAAATGCTAATAAGCCTAGTAATTTCGTTCGTATGTAAGATATTTTTGTTCCATTAAGGGATAAAACAATTTCTGTTGCTGAAAGCAATCTAGACACATCGAATGCGTTGACAAATACTCATAACAAACTGCCTATGTTCACTAACAGACACACGTGGAACGCAATGTTTTACCTTTTTCTTTAATTTTAGAAATCACCGCCAGGTAGCGTATTCGAGCGCTGGAGTTGCAAATAACTTCCAACCATCTAGATTAGCGTTTCTTAATTTCTTTGATAATCGGAACCCTTTTGAGTTTCCACTTTTTTCGTGGAAACCCACGAAATTTCAGTAGCAAAAATAAATTCCAGATTTTAATTCAATAAAATTTTCATACTCTTGCAATGACAAAGTCCGTTTTCGTACGTAAAAAAAATTGGATTTTAATTTAAAATTCGTTTTGATATCTTTTCGCTGTTTATTCGGAAAGTACTAATTTAAAGCTTCACTGACATCCTTACCGATTTTTTAAAAGACTAATTTAGATCAAAAAGAAGAAAAGTTACGAGGAACCCTTGAAGGTTCTCGATGGAACCCTGGGGTTCCGCGGAACACAATTTAAAAAACACTGATCTAAATGAAAATCAACATTTTAGATTCAAATAGACATAATATGCCAAAATTTAAATATGAGGCAGTGAGAAGCAAAAGGATACAAGTGCCAAAAATAAAAATTTGTATCGACATACACTAGGTTATAACGAATGATCACTTTATCTTTCAAAATAGGACCGTGAAAGAATTTGATAACTTCGTACGATTTGCATGTCAGAACATTAAAAGAAATGCATTGGAAATAATCGAATGTATAAAATGCCAACTTCCGGACAGGAAGTTTGTCATAAACGAATTTGTATCAAGTAACTCTATCATCTGCTTCATTTCCGGCGAACATCTGCTCCTAAAAAACAGTTTATGTATTTTTATGAAATACCGAAACGTTTTTATGGAGTTTCAAAGCGCAACAATAAATATGAAATCCGAGCGCATCAAATGTAATGCGCCATGGGAAATTGAAAGATGGAAAATTTCGTCTGTGGTTTGGCTTGATTTATTTTTTACTAGTGGAAATATTGAAATATTTATTGAACCGATGCACACAAAAATGATTTTATCCTTTTATTGCGGAAATATGCGAGTCATATGGTTTTAGTGATTTCTTCCAATACAGAAGAGTAGAACAAAATGTCTCTGTTTTGTTTTTGAAATAAACAAGATAGCATTGTAACGAACGGTATTTTGTCTTTGTAGTAAAAAACAGTAGTAAGGCGTTTAAAGCATGCTATAATGAAAGTGCTGATGATTTCATGATAAACAATCCTGGTAAGGCAATAAGTATTTATGAAATTGCAACATTAGTTAGTAAAGCATACCCCAGAACATTTAACCCTATAAATATAGCAAAAGGGTTCGCATCAACAGGTATTCATCCTTTTGACACATCAATATTTAGTGATGCAGATTACCTTGTTGCAAATGTTACAGACAGACCTAATCCCGCAGCGAGTTTAATTTGTGAGATTACTCCATTACTTTGTGATTCAAGTGATGCTGGATCTTCAACCTCACAAGCATTATTCTGCTCTTCATCAGTACCTACAGGGAAACCATTTACTACCCTCGAACAGCTACGCCCCTTCCCAAAAGCTGGACCTAGAAAGTCTTCGAGGTGGAAGAAAAACAACAAGGTCATGAATTTTAACTGACACACTAGTAAAAAGATCAGTTGAGACTGAACATGAAGAGAGACAAAAGTGAAAAGATTCAGAAGAACAAAAAACCAAGAGTAAAGAGAGTAAAAAATGAAATTATTACTACTAACACAGAGGAATCCAATATTGATACACCCTCTAGCTGCACTGAAGAAGAAATAGAAGATTTTATAGTAGAAAAATAATAATTTTGATGATGGCGACTTTGCTGTTGTAAAATTTACAACTAAAAGAGATTTGTGTTATTTTGTTGGGCGGGTTAAACGAGTATTAGTACTAAATGATGAGTATGAAGACCTCTTCTTACGACGATGTGAACAATAATTTAGTTTTGTTTATTCAGAAAACAGCGATTCATCTGTTGTATATTTTACAGATATGACTAAACTGCCATGGCCTATATCTTCTGGTTGTACTGAAGGGGTAGCAATGCAAGTTCAAATTAATTTTGATTTTTTCCCAATGTATGCCATTAAGATAATGTTCTAGTATGCACAAATTAAATAAAGTACATTAAAAATAAATAAGAGGTAAGTCTGTTTACTTGATTCTGTGGACAGTATTCTTCATTATTTTTTTAATATAATGGGTAAAATATTACAAATGTCACTTTCTAAATATTAATGTATACATGCTCTTAAAAATAATTTCGGAACATTTAATTATCATGCTAAACCATGAATACTTAATATTCACAAAATTAATAAAAAAAATTTTCTATTTCTCATTTTACAATTGTTTTTGATTGCCCGGGTCAACCCTCTCTTACCAAGGGTTAAGCGTCCTTAAATAAGAGAGGCTTGACCCACTTGCATACGTTTTTAAAAATATTAATTTTAGAAAAGAAAAAAATTATTATTTACACTATCGCAAATATATTCCTGTTGCCAATAGAATGTCCTTCAATATGTGCTATCATATGATATTTAAATTTTCAAAATAAAATTTATGAAAATGTTTTTCTGAAAACGTGGTCAAGGCACCCCAGATTCCACTACCCTTTCTAAAATTAAACATAGCTATGGCATTAAGTAACTCAATGCATATCTAAAATGCAAAACATTGTAACATCAATACAAATTAAAATGAATTATTTCGTAACACTTTTTAATTTTCATCCCCGAGTAATACAAAAGCTAAATGTTCAATGCTAACCAATTAGACACGTTGGTAATATTTCATGGGGGAGGGGGGGGGGGCAGATCATAAGAATAAATATCTGTTCTAGTACTTATTATTTTTCAACTGTTTTATTTTGGAACACTTAAAGATTTAAACATTTTGAAAACGATTTGAAATATATACTACTATTCGTATGATACATCTTTAAATTATAATTTAATTTATAATAGAAAATTTATTGGGGTAAAACTATAACTTGGAAAAAACTATAATAAATCAGCATTCTAGTTAATAGTGTGCTGGAAAAAGAAGTATTGTCAACCTTTCCCAAAGGAATGTATACTCTTTAGACAACCAACTACAGACCCTTTTTACTTTCTTCTATATATTAGATATAGAAGAAAGTACAGTGAAACCTGTGTAAGCTGACCACTCGCGGTGCAGTACTTTGGTGGTCAACTTAGACAGGTGGTTTCAACTTATAAAGGGCGGTAATGATTTTTTTTATTTTTGTCATTTCTTGCACCATGTATTCATTTTTTGGGTAATTCATCCTCATTCTTTCTGTTCAACTCACTTTCATTGTTTAACATTATTGAAAGTAAAACAATAATTAAAAATACTATTCAAATAATTTTATTATTTTTCCCTTGTTTTTAACTATATTAGACACTGTTGTTTTAAAAATTCCATACGTGCCGGTTAATTTTCTCTGGCTTTCTCCATTTTAAATTAATTTTAATATAATATTTCATACTTTTTATTAATCTCAAGTTCAACTAACTTTCTTTTTCAAGCCTTTTTTGTACAACTTATAGCGCTAAGAGCAATAAGCGCGACTCTCCCAGTTCATAAAGGCAAAATTAAAATGTCATATCTCTTAATCCCTTGCACCAGAAACATGTCACTTGACTCATTAGCAGGCCCAGATCTGCGTACCCGCAGTGTAAGGGCCCCGCGTCCTCAAAGGGGCTAACGGCCGTAGAAATTGAAGAAAAAAATAGAAAAAAAACTAGCACTAAAACTTATTCACTTTACAAATAGACACTGCTGGTCACTAGGGACGGGCCCTACATATTTTGTTGCAGGAGGGCTAAAAATGTATAGATCCGGGCCTGCTCTTTTTAGCTCAATTCCTGTGTTGCCACAACATATTGCAACTGAAAGAAAAGACTATAAAATTTTCTACTGACACCTATTTTCATTGAACAGAATACAAAAAGCTATCTCAAATAGAACAACAAATGAAAAACTACTTTGAAGAATAAAGAGCAGCATGAACTTTATGCTGCTGTTTAGTTAGTAAAATGCTAGTCTGTCATCAAAGCATTAAAAACATTTTTGGAAAGCTATCAAAAAAAAGAAAAAAAGAAAGAAACTAATAATAATAATAATAATAATAATAATAATATTAATAATAATAATAATAATAAATGAATAATAAAATGAAATAATTTGCTGAAGAAAGTTTAAAAAAATAAACCAAGTGGTCAACTTACAAAGGGTTTTTTACAATACTCCAAACCAAATTTAGCGTACATTAGTGGTCAAGATGGAGAGGTGGTCAAGATAGAGAGGTGGTCAAGTTACAGAGGTCTTCCTTCATTATATGAGATAGGACTAATTCCGTTCCTGACAAAAGCGGTCAACATAAACAGGTGGTCAACTTACAAGGGTGGTCAACTTCACAGGTTTTACTGTATTGGATTCGTGCAAATTTTCGAATTTCAAATTATGACGAATTCGAACGTTTTGAGGAGTGCTGAGTCCATTTCGACCATTTTTTGAAAATGTCTGTCTGTGTGACTGTGTGTCCGTGTGAATGTGTCACGTATGTGTTTGACCAGTTTTTTGTGGCCGCTCTACAGCTAAAACTACCGCATGAAATCGAACGAAATTTGGTACACTTCTGTGCCCCTCGTGTGAACTTGGGCCTATTGGTTTTTGGCGCAAATTCCTCCAAGGGGGTGGAGCAATGGGACGTTTCTTGAGTTATGCGTGATTGCTATTCCCCAAGAAGTAACTGGTGGAATCTAAAAAAATTTAGTCCATACCAAAATTTGGTTGCCCACAACAGGTTCAGGTGTTTATTCAATTTTGGTGTCAATAGCTCTAACGGGGGTTGAGCTATAGAACGTTTTTTGTCGTCAATTGTGACTGCTGTATCTCAAGAAATAATGAAAGGAATCAAACAAAAATTTATCAATAAGTCGCTCTTAAGAGGGTATAAGAGCTGATTCTATTTTGGCGTCAACAGCTGAAAAGTTAGTGGCGCAATCGAACGTTCTTTTTTTTTTCCATTGTGAGTGCCATATCTCAAGAAGTAATGCTACGTTCTGGAAGAAATTTGAAATAAATGTGAATCCATATGTAAACAGGCGTTGGTTCAATTTTGGCGCCAATTGCTCCATGGTGGGGGGGGGGGGGCTGATTTTTTATCCTTTTTTTTTGTGAATAAAAATAGTTTTGTAATTGCAACAAAAAGAACTAGTATGTTGTGGCCATCACGAAACTTTCTTCTATATTTTTCCTTTTTCTGATCCCTCCCCATGCTTGACGAGGAAGCAATATTCCTAACAGAAACAAAATTACACATGCAAAAACTTGACGACCATCCCAATGTCTGAATTATTGTAAAAACAAAACAAAGAGCGAAAATTGAAAGTTACTTTAAAAGCCTTACTTGAATTAATTACAAATATTTTATTTGTTAACAAACATAAGATGGCAACAGTTAAAAATTTTAAATCATTGAGATAATATTTCCGATCATTTCCATACAATTAAAATCACGAGAAATACGCAGACGACAATCTATTACGATTTATCTTTCTTATTGTTGCATTAATAAAACTATTTTTATTCGCAAAAAAAAAAAAAAATCAACACCTCTTGGAGCGATTGGAGTCAAAATTGAACCAAAGCCTGTTTACGTATGGATTCACATATATTCCAAATTTCAACCAGAACGTAGCATTACTTCTTGAGATAGGGCACTCACAATGGAAAAAAAGAACGGGCGATTGCGCTACCCCCTTTTTAGCTGTTGACACCAAAATAAAATCAGCTCTTATACCCACTAAGGGCTACTTGTCAAAAAATTTTTGTTTGATTCCGTTCGTTATTTCTTGAGATACAGCAGTCACAATTGACGACAAAAAACGTTCTATAGCTCAACCCCCCCCCCCTTTGAGTTATTCACACCAAAATTGAATCAGCACCTGCTCCTGTTCATGGCAACATATGGACCAAATTTTGTTTGATTCCGCCAGTTACTTCCTGAGGAATAGCAAGCACGCGTAACTCAAAAAACGTCCCATTGCTCCACCCCCCTTGGAGGAATTCGCGCCAAAAACTAATGGGCACAAGTTCACATAGGGGCACATATGTGTACCAAATTTCGTTCGATTTCATGCGGTAGTTTTTGCTGTAGAGCGGCCACAAAAAACTGGTCACACACAGACGTGACACACATACATACACACACACATACATACATACACACATACATACATACACACACACACAGACAGACAGACATTTTCCAAAAATAGTCGAAATGAACTCAGCACACCTCAAAACGTTCGAATCCGTCAAAATTCGAAATTCGAAAATTTGCACGAATCCAATACTTTCTTCTATATATTAGATATAGAAGAAAGTAAAAATAAATCGTAACAGATTATCGTCTGCGTATTTCGTGTGATTTTATTTGTTGGAAAATGACCAGAAAATTGCGATGATTTAAACTTTTTAACTGTTGCCATCTTGTGTTTGTTAACAAATAAATGCTTGTAATTATTTTAAGCAAGGCTTTCAAAATAATATTAAATTTTCATTCTTTGCTTAGCTTTTGAGATAAATCGAGAATTGGGACGGTCGTCAAGTTTTGGCGTGTGTAATTTTGTTTTTGTTGGAAATATTGCTTCCTCGTCAAGCATGGGGGGGGGGGGATCAGAATTCTAAGAAATATATAGAAGAAAGTTTCGTGATGGTCACAACATACTAGTTTAATTTGATGGATGTCTCAAAAATATTTACTAATGGTGTAGCTTTCTTCATAACAATCTTGATAAACCGGTCTTTCTTTCTTTCTCTTTTTTTCTTGAAAACACTATAATGAGCTATGAATCATCGATTTCAGAAGAACATTTAGTGCAAAATATCTATGTTAGAGCGAGAGCCTAATATCATCAGTAATTCATCGAAAGCGTAATATATCGATAGTAAAAATATCGATGCTTCGAAAACATCGTCATCGATGTCGCACATCTAGTCTAAAGAAAAAGTCGAGAAAAACTGATACATGCATACACAAAACTAGTACTTTGCAAAACCTTTTTTGCACCATATGCACTAGATTTTTTACAACAGAAAAGTCACCAGTATTAAAAAATAGAAACATTTATACATCAATATGAAGTAATCTATAATAGTAATAATGCGAATTAGAATTTATTTGTATTGCATTTGACGTAATCGGAGGTTTGGAAATTGTTTTGTGAGAAAACATTGTCACAAATAAGTTTAATTAAATGTCTATATTTATTAGCCAAAAGAATATATTCTCATAAAGATAATATGATTATCTTTCTTAAACCATGCTTACGAAATTTTAACAGCTGACAACAAAGTCTCGAGAATTAATCTCTTAAGCCTATAAACCAGAAGAAAGGTGGTCTTGGAGAAGAAGGCTGTAATTTGAATAATGGGGAAGTCTACCGTGATTTTCATTAGAATATTAATGAAGATAAATGTGAATGGATTTGATTTAAGCCTATTTATTCTTGCGTATCCTACAGACCCTTTTTTTTATTTCTCAAAATAACTTTTTTAAAAATCAAACAGATAAATTTATTTATGTTTGACTTTTCAAAAGTTTTTTGTTGTAGTTATGTGCATCGGAATAACTCAAAAGACATTATGCTGAGATATAACCTTATATAAATATCAGATAATCTCATTTAGTGTTACACATAAAACAAATAATTTTTATATTTTATCCAGGGGTTCCCAAACTGGGTGCCGTCGACATAGGAGAGGGGTGCCAGGAAGTGTCCACAATACCAAATGTTTGTCATGAATTATACAAAAAATGTAATAGTTAATCTTCAAAGTCTCATCCAGTGTAATATATTTTGTAAAAGAAATACAATATAGCAGGGGTTCTCGAACTGGGTGCCGTGGATACCTGGGTTGATATAGACATTAGCGATGGGTGCAGCGAAGTGACCACGATACCAAATCATTGTCGTTTATTAACCAAAAAGTGTAATAATTACTCATCAAAGTCTCATCCGGTTTCATGTATACGAGTATTATAAAAGAAATACAATATGCAATTAATAAATCTATATTAAAAGTCTCAAAAAGTCTTTGTTTCATTCAACGCATAATAAGTTTGAACCCTGTATTTACATGATTTTTAGTATTTTCCGCAAAATCATACATATAAACATAATGTTTAAGGGTCATTTTTGTGAAGATTGATCTCGGCCTTGAGACGAAGACAGAATAACTGCTGGTGGGGCTGGAAACGAGACAACTCAACTCGTTTCGTTTCTGTGTAATTAATTGACTTCATGTAAATTAGAATCCTTTTTCAAAAACTGAAAGTACTGTTTGACCATCGATTACATGTAAAGGCTAATGTCCGGTTTATAGGCGGAAATGGATAAATCTATTAGTTTACAGGGATGTTAGTTGGTTTGTTTTAGATGTGCACTTTTGCCTCTCTATTATTTAGCCTTAGTGTTGTAAAAATGAAAATTTGCTCACAGCAACATTTTTTAAATCTAAAGTATATTCGATCTATATTCTTACGGCAAAAACTAATTGATTTGAGCTTACCATTTTGCTTTTACGTTCCTGAACGAAATGAAAATATTGTATTTTCTTTTTGTTTTTTCTATGGTAACTATTTTTGTTTCCATTTATTTTATTTTTGAGAATGCAATAAATGAATAAGGAACTAGTGACATTATAAAACGCGTGCATCAAAAAATCCCATCGTTATTTTCCCTTCTCCCCTGCTAGATCCATTCAGATGGAAACGTCTTTACTTGGCAGATTGCCAAATTACATACAATCCATGGTCAAACAGTAATAGGATAACAGTTTAAAAGAGGTGGTGCAGCAAATCCCGCCTCTCCCCTTGTTGGGTAGGTCTTATTGCACATGATCGACAAGGGGAATTGAGAAGTTACAGAGCGATACAAACGCTATTCGGTCTCAACATTAAAATAAAATACATCAAGGCTCTTTTTTTTTTAAATATAACTACGAAAATACCGCGGCACACCGGTTGCGAAACCCTGCTCTATTTCTTTCTCTATTTTGCTCATCTTAGCTGTTTTCAGACTCCTGTGCTCTCATTCGAGATGTACGTAAGGGGCGCACCTCATACTTTACCCTACGTATTTATTTTATATTTACACTACTAAAAAGCAAAAAATAGATTGTTTTCAAATAAAAAAAGAACCGACTTCAAAAAACAAAGAGGAACTAAAAATTAAAAAAATAATTGGTCATACTTACATACGATTTCCTACACAAGCGTATAAATCAAATTTATTTTACATTTCCAGTACAAAAATCAACTAAACTAAACACCCAATTATAAAATAAACACTGATTTTAATTACCATACGATGAACTATTTTAATACCTAACTAATTATACATGATCTTATAATTTTAAATAAATATTTGAAGTCGGGGCCTGCTATAAACTACTGCCTAACGTAACTGTCAACCCACCAAATCCTGAGTTAAACACTAATTTAACAAAACGCGAAAGTCTTTAAAACTAAACCTACTCAGTTACGTTAGGTAGTAGTTTAAAGGAGGACCCGACTTCATATGGTTATGAAACATTCTGAGATCGTATATAATTAGTTAGGTATTAAAGTAATTCATCGTATGGTAATTTAAATCAGTGTTTATTTTATAATTGGGTGTTTTGTTGATTTTTGTACTGGAATTGTAAAACAATTTATACATTTTTGTAGGAAATCGTATAAAGTATGACCAATTACATTTTTTAACTTTTATTTTCTTTTTGTTTTCTGAAGTCGGTTCTTTTTTTATTTGAAAATATTTTTTTATAAACAATCTTGCAACGATAGCGATGAAGTGAAGATGAATAATGATAGCGATGAAGAAAAATTATTTGTAAATGAAGATAAGTGGTAACAACCATCCAAATTTATGCATCTAAAATTTATGCTGTATATACATGAAAAAAATATTTGGATTGCTTTTAAATAAAAGCACTTCATTTCATGTTGTCATTTATTAGAGACAAAAGTGCGTGAGTTTTGTCACAAAGGAGTTTAATCAATTTTTTTCCTATTGTATTTTTAAATAACTATACTGCTAGGATTTTTTCAACACATAAGAATTAGTGGGAATATCATTCACGGATTACAGGTAAAACTTATATTTTTCCTTAAATTTAATGATAAATCTTACTTGACAAAATAGCTAGTTTTTCAAGGATGGAAAAAATTAAATAAACGCAATTTGGAAATAAGTTTTTCATTTGTTACTTCACAAATATATATTTTTTAACAGTTAACCTAATGTGTTCAAAATTTTACTTCTGTTATCCGTAAAGATTTCAATCTTTACAAATTATTTGGCAAGAAAATAATCTGATTCCAAAAGAAAAGAATTGTATGACAGGAATGCGACACTTTAAAATTATTTTCATAATTAATAAAAAGCCACAAAGTCACTTTTAGTGACTAGCATTATATTTTAAGTAATCTAATTATGCAAAGTATTACAAATAAATAAGCCTTTACTACTTGCTAAGTTTTAGTTTAGATTTTAAGAATTAAATTCAAGCCCCTAGGATCGTTGACGTGACCAAAAATAATTTGTTTTCACTCTATGTTTTAGCAACGAAGATTAAATTCAATTTCATTATGCAGCACATGTCGCAATGCAGTATGAAACGTTTTTTTTTTTTTTTAAAGCACGCAAGTCAGCTTCATTTTAATGAAATTAATTTTTAAATCCTTATTTGCTTCAACTTGGAATTTGAAAGGGTTGAGAAATGTTGGTAAATAAAAAGAGTATTATTAAAAGAAGCCACTCATTAACTTTCTCAAAATGACTTCCGAAATATTTTGTAACTGAGTTACAGCTTTAGCAATTCCAAGTGTTTCACTCAGTATAAGCAAAAGGGAAAAAGGGAAGCCAAAGATTGTTGATTAAGTCAGACGAATTTTTGAGAATTATTTTATGTTCTTATGCATGCTTTCTCAGTGCTTTGGGTTTGCTGAAACTTTCGATAAACATTCAAAGATTCTCAATGGTTTGTTCAAATAGAAAAAGTATTTCGTGCAGAGGAAGTGTAGTAATATGAAACCCCATTTTAAAATTTCAAAAAATTATGTTACCATTCACTGTAATTATTAGCTTAATGTATTATTTTGGTGTGTCCCCCCCCCCCCAGTTTCGTCGACGCAAAATTTCCTCCCTCTCCTCCGTTTTTCAGTTTCAGTTCATAAATTTCGATACATTTTGAATATATGCGAAACTGGCTGGGGGTAAACTAATACTTTTCATGAGGAATTTCAAATTTACCTCCTGGAACCAAGAAAGCAATAAAATTTCATTTTATGAAAAAAGCAAAACTACTGCCCTTGACTTGAGGTGCAGATAGTGATGACCCATATATTTTGGGGCAAACCTAACCTGGTAGCAGCGTAATGCTGTGATTAGGATCGGCGTAGTCTTCTTAATGCTGCCGGGTAAAGCTTGTCCCCAACTATAGATTTTTGTTTTAAGTTTATGTTTTTATTTAATTATTATATTCTTTTCCGTAAAGAAAATTTTATGTACTAGGGGGCTACTGCCACCATAAGTTTTTTTTAAAATATAGTTAGATAACAATGGTTATAGAGAAAAAATATTCAGTGAAAAGGTGTTCAAAGTGAAGCGTGAGAAGTTTAATTGCAATAATCGCAAACAGAGCTGTCATACTCCAGAACATTCAGTGTTAGCCTAGCAAGATAAAATCAGGCACTGTACCCTGTACCCACAACTCAAGATTTCTATCTTCCGACAGTTTGGTATCGCAGGATTACAGGTTATACGCAGGGGTTTCATATTTCAGGGTTTCATATTTCAAACACCATCACCACCTTAGATTCGATATATCGGAGGAGCATATCAAATATAAAGTGAAGTCGGGGCTGGATATGACGGAGGGATATATCATATCAATCGAATCAGTTCCACTGTCACCCAAAAAAGGTAAACATTATAACAGATTCACGAATGAAAATCACTACAATAAATCCGATTGAACCAACTACTACCGCGGAACTTTTAAGTCTCCGCGGTTCAATCAAGTGACTATTTTCAAATACAAGTGAGTATTAGTGATAGAAGTGGCTCTGCTATCAAACAAATGTTAAAACATTTGTTTGATAGCAGAACAAAAAAGAAACTTTGGACTTCTTTCTTCAAAAAGTTTTCAACACACACTAAAAGTAAATTAGAACTTTTTACTAGTAATTGGACGAACCGCTCGTGCTCGACCAATCGCGAGTTTATAATTCTACTTTATTTAGAAATATTTGTGTAAATGGGATCGAACGTTGATTGTTATTATCCTATCTTCCCCTACCAACGAGTGGTTTTACATTATCATCGCTACATCTATCAGTGGCGGATCCAGCCGATTGTTTTGGGAGGGACCATCCGAAATTTTTGAACGAACTCCCCAGGGCCAAATTTAACTCCATGCCGCCCCTAGGCAAATTTGAAATCTGCCGCCCCTTTCCCCTTCCCCCCTAAAAGAAGCAAAATATCCTTGACTGAAAAAAACCGTAAAAAAGTGTTCCCCAGATTCAAACTATCAAACTTATATGAAGAAGTGATGGCGTTTCACATTCTGAGGCGCCCCGATGAAATGATCACAGTGATCTCCCAAAATTTTTTTTATTTGTCAAATTTTGCTGACGATTCCGCAAATACCATGATTGAAAAACATTTGACTTTCATACGATGTGTGAAAGTAATCATTATTAAATTACAAGAAAAAATTGTCTCTGTGGAAAATGAAAGAATGCTAATATTTTACTTTCAAGAATAACAATTTAATTCAAAAGATGTGTATTATAATAGCAAATTTGCCGCCACTGAAAAGTTTGTCTCCCTAGGCAGCTGCTTACTCTGCCTATTGGGAAAATGGGCCCTGATAACTCCCTAGAAATTTTATTAAAATGAAGTTTTAAAAACTCAATTTTCGAGGTATCCAGACATTAGGTGAGGGAGTAGATTTAGGAATCTCCCTCGAAAATGTTTTAAAATTTAAATTTCCGAGTAATTTTTGAAAATTAGAAAACTAAAAACGCATTGTCTATTTTTGATGATGTACGTAGAAAGGTCAGGTTTCGGGCGTTGGCCCCAAAATACTTTCTGAAAATAAAGCTTAGAAACCAAAATATTCTGTCATACATTGAGAAGTTTGAAGAGGAGGGGTGCTCTTCTAGCTCTTCAGCTGTTCAGCCTAAAAATGCACCTTTAGGTAATGTTTGCTTACATTAACCCATTAATGCCTAGCGTCCCTTTTTAGGGACGGTCCAAAAATTGTATCTCAATTTCCCAAAAGTAAACATTTCAACTCAATAATTGTGTTCATTTATTACTTTAGTATTGTTTCAATTCGTTACTAGCAGACGGCAGCACATAATCGTTATAAAGTGTGTTCTGTAACCATTTTGTTATGATCTTCGTGAAGAATTTCATTGTTCACAATGTCAAGAACAAAAAAGTAAGTTTTCAAAATTTTTAACAAGTAAATCAATTTGTATTTGATACATATGTTACTTTGATCAATATTTCAGTTTACCTTTTCTTGCATTTTTGTAGATTTTAAAAATTTTATGGATTTTATAGCAATTTAAGAGCGTCCCTAAAAAGGGACGCTAGGCAGTAAAGGCTGCATTGTTGAATCGTTGCTAGTTTCTTGCTTAGAATTCAAAATTGGCCTCAAAAGAAGTTATTAAATGTTTTTAGACTAAAAAATAGGCAATATGTTTTATTTTTAAAAATTAAAAAGACTAATTAATAATAAAACTACCTTTTTTAAAGATATTTCAGTAACAATTTTTTCTGCAATTTCGAAAAATACTTAGGTAAATTTGAAAAGCTAACTGTTTCAAAAATTAACTTCTTTGAAACCTGAGTTATTTTTTGACATTAATAATCTTCAGTAACTCATTGAGCTTTTCTCATTGTTTTGTCTGACTTTGAAGAAGCCGTAGCACTTCTGGAACAGCTCTCTGATGATAAAGAATTCAAGGAGGCTGATATATGCATTTGTCCACCTTCACAAGTTAGTGAAATTACTGACGAATACAGTGGGCCGGATGACTCAGTTGATGTTAATCAATTATCAGGTCAACAGTTGAAATCTTCTGCTACAATGACCATTAGAAAAGTTAATCAGGGTAAGGTAGTATGTGTTGGAGATAGTCAGTCAAGTGACAGTGATGATGTTGAGCAGCATCTTCCAAGCAAACGCAGAAAAATAAAGAAAAAAAATACAGAAAGAAATTGGGTTAAGAAAGATATATCCATCAATAATAATAAAAAAAAAATGTATGGAATGTGGAAACACCAAGCTTTTTGAATGTTGAATGGACACCAGTGTCAATATTTGAAGAGTTTTTTACAGATGAAATACTGGATGAATTTGTTTTTCAGAGCACCCTCTATGCTCGACAAAAAAACAATACATACTCTTCTATAACGCGAGAGGAGCTGCGTTTATTCTTGGCTATCCTATTAACAAGTGGATATGCATGCTTGCCCCAGCGGAGACTCTACTGGAGTCCATCAACTGATGTCAACGACATAGC
The DNA here is from genome assembly GCF_026930045.1 of Uloborus diversus. Classification (NCBI taxonomy): domain Eukaryota; kingdom Metazoa; phylum Arthropoda; class Arachnida; order Araneae; family Uloboridae; genus Uloborus; species Uloborus diversus. Next base: position 83,101,789 of record NC_072732.1, on the reverse strand, counting down.
AATTAGTTCTACAATGAGTAGAAATCGATTTGAGCAAATTATGCAGTATTTACATTTTGCTGACACCAAACTCAACAAAAATGACAAAGTCGGAAAGTTTTAAATCGTCGGCAAAAAAATATTTGTCGTTGAAAAAGCATGTACCCTCTGATGCCTAGCGTCCCTTTTTAGGGACAATTTTTCTGTTATTAATAAAACATTTATTTTTTGCATTAGATTTTTTTAATTATTTTTCCTGTTTATTAAACACTATTTGCAACCCGTAAACAAAAAATCTTTGAAAAAAAAATGTCAGGCATTAATGGGTTAAAGGAAGTGTGAAGGTGCTTAGAATCATTCTTTCCTGGAAATATTTTGCCTTTGAGGCTCTAAAAATTCGATTTTTCACTATATTTATACATATTTTAGAAAGGGATAGAATATTTGTGAGTTCCTCAAAAAAAACCTCCTTTTAAAGCTATCATCACTATATAAACTAGGGAGGGAGGGGGTCCTATCAAAACTCGTTTGTAATTGAAGTCCCCCAAAAAAAAAATAATTTAAGTTGCTTTTAAGCAAGTTAAGTGATAAGGGCTGGATAAGCTAGTTTCCGTTGACATTTTTTTCCAAATAAAAAGACTTAAAATGCAATTTTTTGCTACATATCAAGGCATTTGTGAAAGGGCAGGGGAAAAGGGGGTTCTCCTCCTTGTTTCGAAGTTGAAGCCATAAAAACGAAAATTTAGGCTCTCTTTGGTCTTGTGAACAATAGGTGTACTCAGAGAGCCGCAGCATTTAGAGATCTTCCAAGTGTCTGTAGTTGAAATCAAGACATGATGTAAAAGATGGAGAAAATTTTGGAAATAAAAGTTTTGTTTTGAGGATAGGGATACAATTTATCTCCCAATTAACTCCTATACTTCCTTTTCAGCAAAATACATGTGTTAAATTTTGTTATCTCCTCATAATATTTTTTTTTCTTTTTTTTTTCCTTAAAAAAATTCCTACAATCACAAGGCTTTGGGAGGGGCCATGGCCCGCATGGCCCCCCTCTAGATCCGCCCTTGAAGCTATGAAATTTTTACTAAAAGCCTACTTTCTTATATTAAACTACATACTTGTGCGTCAACTAAATGTGTCCCGATTGTATATCAGCGTTTTAATTTTGTTAATCCTTAAAATAATTTTTGTAGAAAAGATTTCAATTTTTCTTTTATCTCCCATCACCTTTTATAACTATGGCATAGATTAAATGCACATTTATTGATGTCTTTCGTAAATAGTAAGGGTTCTAGAACGTATTCTGTGCATATTTGTTCTTGCAGCAAATAAAGTAACGGCATCGCTCTCAGGTTTACTCAATTTTCTGAACCTTTTAATGTATTAAGATTTTTTAAACTATTTTTCTCTCATGCTACTACATCGAATCTAACGTTTGGCTGCTTCTGGATTATCGAAACTAGTTGATTCTATTTTTATTTGCTCAATTTCGAAAAAAGGTCCGACCCCCTGTAACAGACACCTAAAAATCTGATGATACCCAGTAACAGATAGGATGAGGAAAGGATGAGTAATGGATAAAATTCCATTTTTCTCTTCAAAATGTACAACAATTCTTTATTTTTAGAACTAAAGCTTTATTAAATTTAAATGAACATAAAACACCAGCTGATCTCTTGGCAGCTGTTCATAATCTTCCACCACTGCCTTGTAAATACCAACTGGCTCATAAAATTCACTTGGATAACACTACATGATGGTTGCACTGTATTCATGGGCTACAGCAACATTAGTTTTACCCGCCTAAATTTTTTATTATTTGAATCCAAACTTATGACTGTCTGTTAATGGATCCTTGTCTGTCACTGGTGTTATTACCTTAATATCCAAAAATGCAACAGTGAATAAGGACACAGTGTTGAAGATTTATAGCTAGGTATTTTTATCTTCAAAATCTACTCCTGAAGTTGCAAATGCCTTCGCAAAATAATATTTTTTTCTTCAAAAGCGATCTTTCTAATAATAGCTTACGCTGAGTAAGTGTAAACAGAGCCCGAAATCACGTTTCTGATCATATTATAAAATTCTTTATGCAAATCAAAAAGTACCATTGAACTATTTTATCTATTCTCCATTGTATAAAACATGAATAAAGATTCTCGCCTAACTTCATGAGATTCAATTAAGGAAAATAATCAATACTACGTTTATCTTTGTTATTCGTGAATTATGTTTATAATCTCGCAAAAACCTGAAACACTTCAACACGCTGAAGTGCAAAAAATATTGACAATCGCTGTAACTGAGCTTGTACATAAACAACGAAGTTTAAGGAAATTTTAGCACGCAAGTTTACCTAAGATAAACAAGTTGAGTTTTTCAACACGTATTTTATTTTTTTCCAAGATCTTTCTTCTAAATATAATCAAATTTTAAAGCAATGTGTATTTCAAAAACAACGTAAAGTCAACTAACGTAGTGAAAAATCTTATGTATACATGATACATCATCTTAAAATTTAAAAATTTACTTTAACACTTGATAAGAAACTATATCTAAAAGATTATGATACAAAAAAGTTTTTCTTTGCCATTACCTGCATCTTTTCAGAAAGAAAAATATCATGTTCTCTCGGATAAAAGTACATGATTGAAGACAGATTTCGTAAGAACAGGTGTTTTTTTAATAAAAGTGATGTTAAACTGAACTTCTTTTCATCTCAACAAGCTTAAAGCCATTTTTTAAAATCAATTTTCTAAGTAAAATGAGCTAATTTAAGAATTTTCGGACATACATTGTATACGACAGAAACGCTGCGATAAATACTAAATTCTTAAGAATGATTAAAAGGGTTTTAAAGACGTTAATTAGTTTTGCTAGAAATATTCAATGATACATACAAACACTATTGTTCTGTAATGAATGTTTTAACACAAAAGTGATTTTTGCGTAAACGAAAATTTTCTAAAAACAAAAAAAAATGCTTTAAGATTTGTTTATAAACGAGAGACAATTTGTGGCTCAATTCAAATTCTGACATGCCAGGTGCTTAAAATATTTAAATAAAGGTCCAGAAAGATCAAAGAGCAAAACCAAAGGAAACTTTTCCCTTTCCATCAGGGCAGCTAATATCTTTTATGGACATATCTAATGAAAAATAGTAGTGTTGAAATAAATGTTAATGAAATACTTAAGTTTGCAATGCGAAAAGTTAATATGACGTTAAAAAACCCAAACAACCAATCTCAATGATGTTAAAACTTAATATAGTTTATGAAGACATTAAAAAAATTAAAATTGAAGCAAAAGTCACTGAACTGCAAACTGTTTTGGTGCTCCTAGTCGTCGCAAAGCCACAAAGACTTATTTCTCAAACTCATTCCAGAATTTTTGTTTAGCGAAATGGTATCAAGTAATGAATTCATCTTTGTAGAAGTAATTTCATTTAGAACTTATTCTGCATTTATCCACGACTCAATTAAAATATTTTAAACTACCACTTGAATTGAAACAATATTTTTCTCTATCCTAAAAATTCAAGAGCCATAAAGATAGTTGTGCAGTTTCAATTGTACTTGATTGTAATTAAACCTTTATACCACAGCCAGTGGCGACCCTAGGTTTTGCAAGGCCCTGAGTGAAGACTTTTTTTTTCGGGGCCTCATATTAAAAAATATTTAAGACTGTATTAATTACAGGGATGTCCATCGCAAGAGTAATGTCCCTCCCCCATGAACGAGATCCCTCAAAAAAGTGAGAAAAAACTCTAGAAACAGCCTCTTAAAGATTTCAATGACTGAGTTTCAAATATGCCTCCCACCTGGTAGGCACCCCTAATCATTTACTTAAAAAAAAAAAAAAAAAAAAAAAAAAACGAAAGTATAGTAATATAATTTGACCTTAGTCATACCTAATTAAAATGAACAAAACATTTTTTTTCTCGATATAATCCCCACATGTATATATTTTAGGATTGCCTTGGAGGGAGGTGACTGTCACGAGAGTGATTCAAGGACCAATTTTAGTGCGACATAGAATATCCTCAAATTGAGAAGCTTCGGGGATTTCTTTCCCGGGAAAATGTTTGAAAAATAAATTTAAAATTCTGCGTTTTGAATCCTTATAAAGCATAATAAGAGCTAAAAATATCAGGAACAAATTGACAAACCAAAACTTTTAATGTTTTGCACACTTTTGAAACTCTTTTGCAAATGAAGAAGAGGCAAAAAAAAAAAAAAAAAAATTAGTTCGACAAATCGTCGACATTGATCGACAGAGAGATGAGAAAAGACAACACATCGTCACTTGCTCACATCGGCTTTTGATTTTTGATCATCTCCCAAACCGAACGACAAATGATCAGTAGTAAAAGATCTATAAAACTCTTAAAAGAAACGGTGTGGAGATTTAAAAGATGGGTAACGAGAGAGTAGCATTCTAGTCATTCAAACACGTCACAATTTATATGCTATATAAGAAATACAATTGAAGCAATCTTAAGATTACTCAAAGACTTATTTATTTTTTCAGGGACTCTAGGAAGTTAAACTTATTTAAAGCACTTCATTTGCACTTTCCAGTCTCGAAAATATTCATACTTGATAGTATCATTTTACCAAATTGTTCTAAACTTGTGAGAAACGTCGGTTTTAAGTTTTCTTTTTTCTAATACTGTAGATTTTCCTTTACAACTGTATTTTTTTGATTACAAGTATTGTAGAAGACGAAAAAGAATAGAGGTTGAGCAATATTTTTTCTTGTATTAAACAGATTAACAATATGTAGTAGAAGTAAGATAAAAGCAAGCAATAACATAAGAACTTCCAAAATAGTGAATTTGGGATCAAATAATTAAAATGATATGAAACATTGAATCACAAAAAAATATCTCCAGCTATATGGAACAGAAACGCGAGAACTATGATTTATACATTTTTGATGCCGCATGCAGCAAGAAGCTGAATTTGGCAGTTTGGTCTTCCCCCTCTTCCGCCCACTATTCGTTAGAAATTTTAAAACTCAAGGTTTGTAACTACATTTTACCAAATGCTCAAGCTTTTCAAGGACTTGAAAATGAAAGGTTTTTCTTTCTTTCAAACTTTTCATTCTTTTGGGGGGACGAATCGTGTAGTTTTTCGGGAGTTAGAGGTAGACAACAAAGCTGGGTCCCTAAGTTCTAACTTCTTTAACTTGTAGGTAAATCAAGGCCTGCTAACAATAATGCGTTTATTTAGAGACAAGTGCGGTAGAGGGATGGGGAGTCAGGTGGAATTGGACAGCTGCATTTATAAGCGAAGTAAAATGAGAAAAATTAATTTCTAGTTAGTCCAGTAGTTGTAGCAGCTTCAGATTCTCGCTTGGCTCTACTCTGCATCTGCACCATATACTGGACAAGATAGAAATAAGTTTTCTCGCTTTATTTCGGCTTATAAATGTAGCTGTACTACTTCTCCCGCGGTCATATTCTTCTCGACTCTTCCCTGGTTATCGCAATTATTAATACATAAGTAAATAAACCTTTGAGAAAAAAAGCAGAAAATAATAAGAATTAATCACAAAATTACGGAAAAATATCCTATAAAATATTACTATAAATACTACATGATAAGAAAATGTTTTTAACGCGGCCACGTAAAAATCTCCCAGATGCGGTCACATTTTTTGCAGACCGTTGCCCATCCTCTGGAGCAGAGGTTGAGAATACCTGTTTTAGAAGACATCTAACTGTCAAATTTCAAGACAAAAACCAAAATATCCCCCCTCCACTTCGTAAACAACATATGGGATTTATCTTCAGGGCCAACGAGAGGCCATGTCAGCCTACAGCCAGAATATTGGGTCTGACCGCTGGGGGCGGGTGCACATCGGAGCAGTATTAGTGCATGGGTAAAGGGGGCCTACCGACTTTCGACGAACCATGTTCGTCCTTGTTTTGCATTTATAATGGGGCCCCACGCTAAACAGAGCCATGAACTAGGTCTAGCTTGTTCGAAACGACGTAAAACAATTGGAAAAAAAAGTTTTAAATACAAGTCGGCGTGGGGCCCCCAAGCCGCTGGGCCCTGTGCGGCCACAAAGACTAGCCGCCCATGGAGCCACCCCTGACTACAGTTATATATTTTAACGCTTTACCGAATCTGAATTTTTTTGGATATGCTTTTCCAACTTCTAATCTAGCTTTCCCTTTTAACCCTCTCGTACTGCTGAACCTAAGGGAAGGTTCCTGCTTCAAATTACGATATTTTGGTTTCAAAATGTCCGCAAATATTTTCTTGTAAGCATATTACACCATCGCCATATCATTCAGCTTCAAACAGGCTGGCGGAAAGACATGTATTTAGTGTTAAATGAGAAATGTGGTGTTTAGTGTTAAATGAGCAATGTGGTGTTTAATGGTAAATAAGCAATGCATTCTTTGCAGACGACAAATATACCTGAACAAAATGCTTTAAATATTTCCTTCCTTGCTTATAAAAGTGCACCACAAATTTCGACAGGACGCAGCTTTTCTGCTTAAAGACGGGAGATACGAACCATATTCATCTCGGACTAATTAAGGGGAAGAGATCGATGCCAAGACAAAGAAGCAGTGATTTTCCTTGACCACGTTTATGAAAACGGAACAAAAGTTGAAGTGAGGAATGACCGTTCTCTACACAATGAATAGGGATTTTAAACTTTAGTTTCAAGAGATCGCGAACTGAGGTATGCAGTAGCGAGAAATCAGCTTTGAAGAAGAGATGTTAACTGGAGCCCATCTGATAGCTGTGGAAGAATACAGCGGTCATCGATGAAACCTCCAACTGTGAGAGTAGGATACAATTAGATGCAGCTTTCCAAATTACATCAAAAGCAAATATAGAGATAATAGATACAGTGAGGGACATTCAAAATGTTTCACAGGAAGCTATACCAGCAGATAGATTTTCGTGGTTCGGCCCCTATAAGTTTACCATTTACGTTTTTTTTACCTGACACATCTGGCTGCCAGCCAAGCTCACTTCGTATAATCATTTTCATTTCATGTTTGCGACGATCAGAAAGGAACATTGTTCCCCCAAACAGATTTCCATCTTTTGGGGGCATTGTCATATTGTTGTTGCGATTGAATTACGCTTATAATCATTGCTTGGCAACATAATACTTACATAAATTTCCAGTTTGTGATCGCGATCTGAATGATTATAAAAATCATTAGTGTTCAGAACATAATTACTTTAGCTACAGTGTAAGTAAGGTAGGTGTTATGCTAATAAATAAAATTCAATTGTGAATGCACATTACGAATCCTATGTTTTTTTTGCTAACTAACATCAAAGATGGCCTACAATCGCGCCTTGGGGATAACAAATTCCTAAAATGTCTGGGGGCGGGGGAGAGACCTCCCCTTTCCTAACATAATCAAAGTTCATCTAAAATTGCAATTTTTCAAACTTATATTTCGAAAAATTTGCCGGGTAATGCCCAAACTCCATCCTTTTCCTTACCGTCATAAAAATGACCTAGAATTACGTTTTTGAGACTTTAATTTCTAAATCATTTCTCTGCTAAGAGATCCAAACCCTGTTACCTCTAAAATCATCAAATATCGCCCAAGATAGCGTTTTTCTTTAAAAACTTACACAAACTGTCTAAATCTGTCCGCAAGTGGTTTTTAGCACTGTATTCATTATTTCAGCTTTTCGGAATAAATCAACTATTCTTGTTTAGTTGTAAATTCAAACAAAGCAAGCTGTGTTTTATGTTAACATACATATGAAACGTACAACTTTTAATAAACCCAGTAACTTTTTTCATTTCAGCAAAAAGTAAAAGAAGAAAAAAAGCAGACGGCTTTTCATCGAATCCTAACCATGTCATTCTTTTTTATCTAGAATCTTTATGTTCTTAACACTTCATTTGCGTTCTAAAGAGAGAAACATTTTTCTTTTTTAAGTAAAGAATAGTTTTCTTATCTTCTGATGTAATTTAACTGATTCACAAAAAATAAAATTTACATAACTTTTATCTTTACATTCAATTATTTTTATTTAACTACCTTAATGAAGCATGCAATTTCTCTTTATTTTGTTTTAAAGTATTTAGTGAGAGAAAAATTTCTGTTTTCATGATACTGGCAAAATCTTTCTTTTTCCAAGTTTTAACAGTATCACAGAGTGTTCTGGTACTATCTTCATTCTTTTTACTCTCAAAGGAATGACATTGTTTATTTTGGTAAACACTATGAAACTTTTCTTTAAAAAAATAAATAAATGAAAAAATCGTAAATAAATTTGCACATTTCGCTCAAACTGCAAGTAAAAAGTACAACAAAATTAAGTACACATTATATTTTTTTAAGTTCGGCTTCTAAAAATCTTTCAATTTACATCTGTGGTTTCGTTTTAGAAACGCTATAGTCAAAAGTGTTAGCAGCGAGGGAATTTTTTTTTATAACCGATTTCAAAAACCTTGTGCCAATGGACATAGCTGTTACAAAAATTTAAAATAAAAAAGCATTCTGCTTGTTTATTGACAACGGCCATTTTAGAACTAAAATAATAGATCAAGTACAATATTTTGCTGCTAATTACTCAGAACAAGGAAAAACTGACATAGGCCCTTTTAGAACCAAGCTACAGGTATCAAGTATTTCCTTCGATTAATTTGGTTAGGACCTATTCTCATGGACTCCCAGATGGAGGTCACGAGAGTTCACTGTGACCTAACATGAGTTTCCTTATTCGGCTGACTTTGACGATACGGCAACATTTGGCAAAACTATTCGGCAAAATAACCATCAGTCTGCAAAATTTAGAGTTCTATTCGGCAAATTGAGAATTTTCACCCTCCCAAAAATATAAGTTCGAGTCGCTCCTGCCTCTTCTAGGAAATTTTCTAGAGCAATCAAACAATATGTTGGCACTCTTTCTGGTGTTATAAAATATCTGACTTGTAGAAGGAATTCAGAATTCTCCTCTTCACTTGCAAATGATCACTTCATTTGGCGTAGTCGATGGTTAAAGGGTCAATTGTATTAGTAATCTAATAAACACTAATTATTTAAAAAATTAAAAGACAATTATAATTTATAAAAACAGTACAATAAGAAGTATCACGAATTCTAAAAAATAAGGAGTTTTGACCTAGCAGAAATATTTTAATCCTGACTTGCCGCCTTGTTATCGATTATTCCACTTTGAAATTGCATTTGCTATAACCTCTTCCTACCTTTAGGATTTTTAAATGACCATAGTTTAGGCATTCCATACTTTACTTCATTTATGAGGATTTTCAAAAAAAAAAAAAAAGTTTGTCGTTTCAAATGCTAGTAATTTTTTTTTGTGATTCGTATTCATTCATTTCTTATGTATGAATGAATGATTTATACTTCTTTTAACAGCATTTTTACTGACAAGCATTTTATGTCTATAGACACCTCAACATTGTTGGCACTCACCAAACTAGAAAAATCAATTGTTTTTTTATACACGTCTCTTGAAAAAATGTTAGCAATCAATGTTTCACAACTTGTTTTAAAAGATATATAGCTTTAGCAACCGTGAAATATTCTTTGTTAATCAGTTTTTTAGTACATTCGTCCGGACACAAATGCTAACAATCGTGAGATTTCTGTGTATGTCTCATTTCCCTTGCTTACAATTTTTACTGATTGATGAAATAGACAACAGCCATGCAAGATACAATAACACCCCGTTTGCACTGCGAGCTAAGCGCGCTCAACCCATCAATGCACTTACGAGCTAAGCGCACTTACTTTAAAAGTCGTTTGCACTAGAGAACGCACTTAAAGTTTAACTGCAAACCCTCCCTGGTCTTATTGAGCGGCTTCCCAGTGTCGCTCAACTGAAGCGGCTTTGAGATGCGCTAAGTGAATGCGCAGTAGGTTAGCTGAAAACTAAGCGGCTTAATTCCGCCAGTGCAAACGGGGTGTAAGAGTCATCGTCTTTTAATAGTTCTCAGGGTCATTGCGATTCTAAACAATAAATGCTTTTAAAAGATGTACTGGGGGGGGGGGGGTCTAGATAGATAATCACTAAGGTTTTTTTTTTTAACGCATATGTAGTATACGTTTACAGCGCGCGAAAGTGGATTCATCTCTTAGTTTAAGAGCCAGTTCTAACTTTGATATGATAATACGAATCAAAAGAATTGCGTTGTGTATGCGGAGAAAAATAATTAGCAGTATGAACTTAATCGTAATTGAATAATATAGAGGTAATAAGTCCTTTCCCTTTAAACTGAAATTTTGCGGATGTTTCACTCAAAAGTTCACAAACTGCACCTATACAATGAATTTGAGACAGCAATAAATGCTTCAAAACGTAGAAAACAGAATTTATACTATTGAGTTTAATGCAGTTTTTTTATCATCCTCCCTCAACCAATATACAACATAAATTTCGCACAACAACAATGATAGTTCCAAAATTTACTCTTGCGGGTGGTTATAACAGTTTTCAGTCCTCATATGTGCAACTATACTGGGATTGTCAATATGGTTAAAAACCAAGGCTCCTGTGGTTTAGCCACGGGTTGTGTTCCGCTTAATAATTTCCCATCTAATGAATACTTTATTCCTTCTGGAATCCAAATTAGATGACAATGCATCTTGCTTAAAAAAATGAGTTATAATATCTATTTGTGTTTCAACTAGATTTTTTTTTATATTTCATATGAGGTGCTTAATCTTTTTGATTTAATGCATTTTAAATAGTTGCATAAGTTTTACAGAATATAAATCTACTATTTTATAAATCTATCTCTTCAAGTATTTCTACACTCACAGCTAATTAAGACAGAAATTATTAAAGTTTACAAGAACTTTGTATTAAATGAATGAAATGTAGCTGAATAAAAAAGCAGGAAATGTACTCACTTCTTGATATTCCATTTGTTTCCGGTAGCTAAATGTACTGAGTTCGTAAATCTGCAAGGAATAGCATCTGGAGCAGTTCTTGTAAGCAACTGTAGCCTTGACTATCTGTACCAAACCATCTACTTTGAATACATGTGTAGCAGTCCTCTTGAAGCTACACAGATTTCTTTTGCTTGTTTCTAACTACAATCAATAGTCAAAGCTATATTTTTCACAATATTTAAGAACAAGCATTACTGAGTCGGAAACGTCCTAAGTGCACTCGTGATTTTTTAGCGAATCTTTATCACATTTCTACGCTTTCAAATCTATTCAATTTACAGCAAAAAAAAAAACCTTCTGCTTGGTAAAATAACGAAACAGCTGTAAAAACAACAACAAACAAAAGACTAGAAGCGACGAAATAACAACCTCCCAACTTGCAAAAAAACATGGACATTGCTTGTTTGTGTTTCAAGAATTGTGTTGCGCAAGCGTGATCACTTTTGATCGGTCGGAGTGTAAAACTCGTAGAGTTTGGCGGATAAGGCCAGGTAGAGAGTGTAAATTAATCTTTGAAAAGTGGTTCGCGAACACAGAAATGGCGGGATAACTTCGCTTCGCCACCAAAGAGGTATCATTTTATTACTTACTTTTCAAATGTCCTCTTTAAAAACTATTATATGCAATTGAGTACCACAAATAGACAATAAAATGCTAATTTTGTTCTGATTCTTTAACATTGCTCGCTGCATTTGTTCTCAAACCGATTCTGCAAATGAAAAAGTAAAGGGCAGGTTCTGCAGAAATGGGTTTTCGAGATATTTGAAGAAAAGTGTTTTAGATTCAATACTAACAGTAGGAAATTTTGGAATTAGACGTTATTTTTCGTGCTTTGTTTTCAACGGTAGCGAAATAAGCAAACTTGCACAATAAAACAAAAAGACAAATATGCAAAATATTAAACATTTCAGATGCTTCCCTTTACATTTCCACTGCAATATTTCACTACTTATTTTTAAATATCTCATCTGTTTTTAATTACTTACAAGTTTTCAAATGTCAATTCAAGATTGGTTTTATCCTATACAATCTACTTTCTTTTTGATTAGGAATTCAATCAATTTATCTGTCATGCAAATGAAGGTACATTCTTTTTCTCATGAACCTTTCCATAAATTAAAAGTTAACACATTCTGTCTAATTAAATGCCTTGTTCCGATCGAAATTCTTTTAGAAAGGGAACGTTGCAGCAAAGAATTTCTGATTGTTTATTTCCAGTTAGAAACCAACAAATTTTACAACTGAACAAGCTTTTAATTAACGAATGCGTTCGGAAATTTTTTGTTGCACACTGCTGCTCATTTCTAGAGGTAATTTAAATTAATCTTTTCAATCAAGAGATCTCAGAGAATTAGAGTTTTCGTGACATTGAGTCCGTAGTTGAACTGGTATTATCTTTTCAATAGTTATAATTTGTTTTCCAATATAACCCTTTCACACCCTAGAAAAAACAAGTGTTCAAACAAACTTCCTAGCCGCGTATTGTCGTTCTGTGACTTTAATGCCATAAAAATAATTGGGGGGGGGGGGGGTGAGTATTTGTTTTTTTGACTGAAAAAAACAGGATATGTCGTAAAGATACACTATAGAAGTGAAACGTATTCATTACAAGGAAATATTTCAATTATTCACCAATCGCTTTTAAATAGCATAAATTATATTTATCTTTCATTTATTTACATAAAATTATACACATATGACATATGTGTCACTGTGTATCATCTTATTCGTTCTTAAAAAAATTATCGGTTTTATGGCAACTAAAATAAGTAACAAAAACTCTCGCTGTTGCATTTTTTGCGACGGGAGATTCTCAACATACTTCTATATTTTTATGAGGAAATGGATTATAAACAAAGAGAGCACTAAACAATGCTCGAAATGAGTTGGCTTTTTACACGTCTTTCAACGGATGCTCTGTTGACAACCAATTGCTGTACTCAGTAATCATCACGCTGCCAGAACGTAGTACACGCACCCACGGACAACGAGAAAGTAAGAAAGCGAGAAGAGCGTAGGCCTCACTCTTCTCCGTTCGTCACACAAAAAGGTTGCAGGTCAGAATTTCAAAGCTTTCGCATAAGAAGTTTCACTTTAAAAATAATACACTGTTATTTGAACTTTAAAACAGAACGCACAGATAGACCGTACGTAAACTTGTTTTTGCTTTTTTTCAAGTTTAAAACTTGCTTAACAAAATAGACCACTTTAATGTTGAAAATTCAAATGAAAATAACCTATGTTAACTCCAAAAGAGGATTAGTTTTTTGCAATTATTACAGTCGGACCCCGATTTAATAAACCTCTATTTAACGAATTTCGCAATGTAGCGAATTTTTCTTTTTCCCCGACTAAAATGAAGGCAAAAACCTCTATTTGCCGAATTATAAACTTCAAATTAACAAAGTATTTTAACCACCGAAAAAAAATTTTTTTTTCGTTGATTTGAGTTTGGAAATACTGGATTATTTTCCAAATAATATATCCAACGTGTCCGAAACAGAACAAGACTTTTCTTGGAATCAGCAATTTTTGACAGGCGAGGGGGCAACCAATGAATAGCGATTGAAATGCATAGATCTTAAAATGAAATAGATGTGCCTTCTCCCCACTTTTCTCCTCAGAGCGCGCGTCTACATCCCCCGTTGGACATCACGTGATCAAAGGACACCTCTCACAAGAAACTGTTTCCCCTATCGAAGAGAATCACTTTGCGCCGCGATCATTTGCACAATTAGGGGAAATTAAAGCATTTAACCCATGGGCCAAATGCTTTAAGCATGGGTCAAACCCCATGGGTTAAGCATGGGTTAAACTCCCCTTTAAGCATGGGTTAAATTAAACCACTTAACGCATTATTAAAGAAAAAGGGAACACTCTGTCCCTCACGTAACACCTCATATTTTTCACTAAAAGTAATAATTTAAAAAGGTAACATTTTTTTTTTCATTAAGAAATCGCAAATGTATTCGTTGTACTTTTGCAAAAAAATGTCCTTTGTTACTTTTTAAGTTATTACTTCTTAATGAAATGCGGAACAAAATGACAGCTTTTTCATGGAATGGTCCATTAGATATTTTCCCAATCATAACTTTTGAAGCAGGCGCACAAGCTATTTAAACTTTTTTTCAAGTGCTTTAAATACTGAGTAGAAATAGACGTCTTCAAAAATCTTAAACAAAAATTGACCTTATAAATTTTCTTATATTTCAATCAAATTTTTTAAATACAGATAAATGGTTTCAATGCGTGCTTCTTCCCACAACTTTTGAAGTCAGTGCAACAATTTAACATAAAATCCTATCTAAAACCATAAACCAATTAGAAATACAAATGTAAATAGTATCGAATATCAATTAACTCTATTAAATAATATTCTAAGATTCGCATGCGTTTCGCACCAACACTCTATTAGCCAAACAAATAGCTTTGGTTTGTTCCTGATTTTTAAGCAACTTCAGTGTTTTTTTTTTTTTTTTTTTTTTTTTTAAGCACTGAGAAAATAAATTCATCTGCAATTATAAACTACATAAATGGTCATTTGACTTCCTCCCTCTCCCCAATTTTTCTTTTCTTTTTTTTTTTTCGTCCTACAGGATATGATAATTTTGACAATTTAAACTCGAGGGTGAAGAAAACTAGTGATTATTGTCCCTCAACAATATTAATTTTGTCACTTTCCTACTTATTGGTCTTTGTGAATTATTTTCATTGTTTGAATTGACTGCGCGATACATTCTAACGCTTCAATATTTAGTAACGATTAATTTTATAAACTTGTTAACGAGAAAATCTGCTGCTTCTGTTTCCAACATATGCTTATTTAAACTTAGAAAAACGGAATTAGAAATTTTTCTCATAACTCTTGTGGCTTCATGAGTAACATTATATTTTTGTGTTTTACTCCCAAAACTTTTTCACATTCTCGCTCAGTTGTTCTTCACAAATGTACATATTTCAATGGTTGCAATTTTGCAATAACTTATCATACTTGAATGTGTCTCAAAATTCTTAAATTTTATTATGCCTATTTTTTGGTTTATTGTAGTTAAGACTGCGTTGCAGTCGTCGCAGTTCAAAAAAAATCCAGCGTAGTCAGAAACATCATTAATATACTGCGTCATGTTAATTGAGATGATTTCTGAATTTTCCAAATCGTCGTCAAAGGAATCGGAAGAAAAGGCTTTCTTTCAAAGCATTTTTGTTACGCTTCAAATTTAATCTTAGCATTTGAAGGTTGTCAAAATCAGCGCAATTTAAAGAACTGAACTTAATTTCCGTATGAATGAATAATCTTTTTTTCGCACTTCGAAATTGTCCGACGATTATTGTTGAATCCCCCCTCACAACCTGATCGCACTGAAAAAAGTTTCAAGGTGATCCCGTGTAAGCTTATAAGTCATTACGCAGTTTAGAACTGGAATTCGGGCACCTACATACTTTTCATATGTTCCCAGCACACTTTTCAATAGGGAAATTAGGAAACTTAAAAATCCAGTTTTTAGAGGACATACTATAACTAATTTTCCATCGCTTGATTTTAGTGATTTAATATAATGCTCGGCATCTACAATAAATTGCTTAACATATTCTTAATTTCGACTCTGCAGGGACCTTTTTTGCCTTTAGCAGAAAGAAATATTTCTGTTACTCAGAAAGTCCACAATGTCTTTATTTTTTAATAAAATTGGCACTAGCATTGCATTCATCAAACCCTCTTTCGCTAGAAAATCTCAGATTCACACATATAGAGATTTCTCACATAAGTATAATGAAAAATCTTCAGACAATCCTAGACTTTTAGCGACGCTTCGCATTGTTATATCACTGCTGCCCGAGAAGAGGGAGACACGATGTCCCTTGATCACGTGATTCTCGGCAGAATCATGATGACCCCACTTTCTCCGGGCGAAATACGCTGCGCTGTAGGAGAAAGGCCTATCTATCCCTTTTAAAGATCTATGTTGAAATGCAGAAAACGATAATGAATTTCCAATTGAAACTTACTTTTTCTAAGGCTTTACAGGGCTTGGAAACTGTAAAATCATATCTCATGCAGCAGGCTGTGAACGACACAGTATTTTTTTTCTCTCTATAGAGTCGAAAGAGAACTATTTCGAGTCAAGTATCAAGGAAATTGTCAAACACCTATTACTCAGTGCAATTTTTTTTTCTCGCTACCCGATATTACGAATAACACCGATCAAACGTATAAAAGTTTAAATTCCGACGATTTCGTTAAATCAAGATTCGGCCGTATCTGCAATTTTTGTTCGAGAATAACCTTGAAAAATTTAACCTAGACTGATATTTACATGGCGATAATACAATCAGAATATTATCTATAGAGTTCACTAGTTTTACACGATTTTACCAAAAGAATATTTTTGCGCCTTTTATTACTGTATCCGATAGGGTACATCTAGAATGAAAACGTTGAATAAATAATTAGGGACAAGGGGTCCGTTCGATCATTTTTTACGAAAATCTACTTACTTCTCATTCAGATCACAATTATTCTTGTTTTAACACCATTTGTTACATGATAAATATGTATTTCTCTATAAAAAAAGTCCAAAACCAAATATTTTACGATTAAATCAAACGTTATGTAATGCATTAAAAACTTTAAATATTCCTGTTCAATCCTGCTCTATATAGGGATACCTTTAAGCAAATTAGGTGTACCCTGTGGTGAACAATTGCAGTACCTTGAGGTGAACAGTAACACAAAAATTATAATTAAACAGTTATATCATAAACGGTATTTGTACAGGAACTAAAGAGTAAATGCTCCAGTATAGTCGGCCATTTAAGAGATTAGTTGTTGAGTCGTGTTAACCTATAAATTTCAGCTATCAATACAACAACAAAAAACAATGTAAACCTTTAGGCTGTACCTTTCTGATAATGATCCACTAACTTGTTTCTGGAATATTTTTTTTTTAAATTTTTAAAACGAAGCTGTTGTTAATACGAGAAAATGCTCCAGAAATCAATCATAGAAACCCAGTGCTCGGCCATGCCAGAAGTCGGCAGTTTCCATTTTCGTTACTCTTATGAGGTGTAAGTGAATAAATTTGAATAAATTGAATGTGAAGCTTACAGCACAGCAGTGTACTTAAAAAATTAGCTATTCCAGCGATTATGAAAGAATTTTGCATTCTGGGTGTTTTCATAATGTTTATCTATATTATCTTCTAAACTGCAATCAGTTTGAATATGCATCTCATGCAATTTATTTTTATTATTTATCTTCTACATCAGCGGTTCTCAACCTACGGGGGGGGGGGGGGGGGCTCAACCTACGGGGGGGTTCAAAAAAATTTCAAGGTAGGGGGGGGGCGTAAGAATATATCAGATAAAATAAAATCAACCCTCTCATTAATGTTGTGAAAGTGACTAATGTGTACGTCAAATTCACTTGAATCCTAAATTACCTCAAAAAATTGTATTTACTTCTTTTCATCTTGGATTTCATATGTTCTAGTAATGAGCTGTTCAAAATAAAGCTTTGAACAGTTGAGTTATATTTCGTGTGTGAAAATATCTAGATTTTTCCTTATTTACTTGTTTTTAGCTATTCATATCAGATAAAATTTCCAATTAGATTGCTTGTATTAATCACGTACGGAGGGAGAGGAGGGGTGACCTGATGTCAGTCTTCAAAAGGGCTGCAAAGCCTGAAAGTTTGAGAAACTCTGTTCTACGTCATTAACTAAAATAATATATGCTGCGAAAGAAGAAATTTGATGAATGGAAAAGACCCGGAGTTTTCTTTTTTTTTGGGGGGGGGACCATGTTGAAAACTTTCAAAACATAAAAATTTGGTCTCCCCCCTCCCCACCCACCCTGGCACGAAAAGGTTTCAGTGTTAACATTAAGACTGAACGAGTTGATAGAATTCATGACTGATAAAGAGCGAACTATTGATCAATATGATTGACATTTGACTAGTCTATGTTCATTACAACGGAATTTCAACATACGGAACACAAAATTAAAATTGTAGTTTTGGAAAATATTTCACATCAAAACAATAAAAGTAAAAATCCTTTTACGTAAAAGATTAGCAATCAAGGCCACGTCTAAAGCAAAATTTATCATAAAAAAATTGGTACTTCGTTGTGAATTAACTGCAGTAAGATGAATTATGTAGGCTCGTCCGTGCTTTCAAAATTTTTCGGGGGGGGGGGAGCGGGGGAAAAGGATATGAATTCAGTTCATTTTAACGGAAAGAAGTATCAAAATATAAGCAAAAATGCATAATTGCATTATGTTGTAAAAATCCAGAGGGGTCAATTGACCCTTCCCCCCATTGATTGCCCAAGTGACGGACCTGTATGTAGGTAAATTGAAAATTCAGACATTTGGGGTGTCATGAAGATAATCATGCATCCTTCAACAAGAATATTAGTGAACGATGAATAAACTTAATTGGAATTACTAGCTACGTAATGCAATTTTGAAGCTAAGTCAGCATTATTTTAAACAAGAAAAAAAATTTGATTTCCTAAAGAAGAAAACCCAGGGAAATAAGTATTTGGTTATGGAAACAGTAATAAAAAGTGTTCCCAACATTTAAAATAATTAGCCTTAGTAAAATCAAGCCATAAACGTGAGATGGTTTGATTAGAAAGACGATAAATCGCTATTTGGTAATAAGATGTTAAAGTAATAGAACATTTATTCTAAACGCAACGATTAAATAAATTTACAACACCAGTTTTCAAGAATTCTAAATTAAAATCAACAATAGAGGCAATAAAATGACGAAATAACCCCCTTTTGTCAAAAAAAAAGTTTGGGCATTAAGTTTAAACATTTTCTTTAGAAGAAATAATGTTAGAAAGGGAATTTTTTTCTCAAAACAGCTAAATTGCCGCTGTGTC
Organism: Uloborus diversus; assembly: GCF_026930045.1. Classification (NCBI taxonomy): domain Eukaryota; kingdom Metazoa; phylum Arthropoda; class Arachnida; order Araneae; family Uloboridae; genus Uloborus; species Uloborus diversus. Next base: position 83,082,997 of record NC_072732.1, on the reverse strand, counting down.
AATACTTTATTCCAATTAGTATTTGATGAATATTAGAAAATCCATATTAGGTACGCAGTTGACTACTGGATAGATCAAAAAAACAGTATAGAACCAGTGGTCAATCAGCCATGGCCGACTATTGGAAATGCATAAGAATTCAGTACCCAATGGTCGGCCACCCCTCTAAAAATAATTGAGTCGAAGAAGGAGTTTATTTTTAAATTGAAACGTAATGTTACACTATTCATTAAAACATAAGTAAAAGCAAATTTACATCAGAACGAAAAGAAAAAGGGTACTTAACACTTAAAGAGGAAGCGTCTTCTTAAGAAACAAATAAGCACAATCGCAAACTAGGATGATGGGCACACCATTTAAAATGACTCATTACTACTTAATAAAACGTACTTACAACTTCATTGTTGTTGGATGATAGTTGGGGACAGCGGAAGGAATGTGGGAATGCATCATATTCGATTTTGAGTTATACATATTTTATTTATATGCAGTTTTATGTCCTTCTGGCCGACTACTGGAGCACTTATTCTATATAATTTCAAATAAAACTATACTACTTCATTTACTTCAATTGCAAAATTTTAATTATGTAACCAAATCTATGTGCATCAAATCGGTTGGTTTTAGTAAAGTGGAGCCACGTTGCTTGGATTTTTTTTCCTTTTATTTAAACGAATTTTAGGTTCAGCTTCAATTAATTCTTTTAGGGGTTTCAAAATCGGTATTCAACAACGTTCTTTCTTACTTTTTCGATTGTTTTTTTGTGGTTCGTCCTTCAGATACGGTCACATTAATTATGGAGTAAGATAAGTTTAAAATGGAGCTTGCGGCATCACTTCATTTTCTGAGAAACATAACGGCTACATTTTTAGAAAGTGAGCAAAAAGACTTCAGCCACTCTTGTTCTGAAACATCCGTAAAAACCGTAGAAATTTCAAAAACTGCGAAAATACTGGCTCTTTTCCAGTTCTGCTCACTTTATAACCTTTATAATCAAGAAAAATATATTTCTCCATCAAGTAATGTATCTCCCAGTAGATGCTTAGTTAGGAATTCTTTTTTGTATAGTAACAGCTGTTTCATCATTTGCAATAAAATTTTCGTTCTATCTTTAAAGCAGTGTTTACATTTTTCTTTTGATTTTAGAACTCGAGAAAAATTCCATTTGGTTCTTTTTAGTTCTTAAACATAAATTACTTCAGATAATTTTTAATTGCATGATATGACATATTTTTGAAAAGAAATATGATTGTACCTTTAAATTGTTTAGTCAGAGCCAAAGTAAAGTAAACATCATTACTCAATTGCTGTTGAGTTTTTCGTCTCGATTCGTGGCTTTAAGTGGTATTGTACTCCTGTTTATTGTTGGCTACAAATTTCTCATATCCTCTTTTTATTCCATTCACAAACCTTATCGTGCAGAAATGGAGGGACCGTATACTTCATTCGAATGTTAGGGGGTTGTATGTACATTACAAGAAACTATTTAGAGATTACGTTACTAAGATAATTTTAGATGGAAAATAATGGAATCAACGCCAAATTTAGCTAGATTACAACAAATTAATCACAAAAATAATTGCTATTTACAGAATTTGTAACAATATACTTAATACGCAACTTGAGGAAATGGTTAAAACGAGTGACGTTATTAAAAGTGACTTATGGAATTTACCATTCCATACATAAGCGGTCGAAAGAGCAGTTAGGTAAGTGACTTTACAATCTTCTCTGCAACAAGTCGTGAGGGCTTTATGCGCACAACGTTAGCGTGCCGGAAATTAATGCAAAACTTTAAAAATAAAGCAAAGTATAATGCGCAAAATTTCTGTTTTACAAACAAAAAAAAAACTGTGCCTATATTTGGGGGGTAAGGTAAGGTCTTACTATTTAATTATTCACACTACACGCGATTTAAAGAAACAATACATAAGAAATAAAAAAAAAATGCTTTTAAAAATGTCAATTTTGAAGTATTTGACGAAACTTCAAGGACCTGGCGGGCAGTCTTAATGTATTTCATTTGCCCAAAAAATTTTATACGAAGATTTATGTCAATACACAATTTTTCTCACCACAAGCGATTTCGATTTTTTAAAAGAAGTAAAAATTGACCCACCCAATTGTCTATATACAATCATTTTACGGGGCGAGGAAAAAAGCTGAATTTCTCACTGTTCATTGGCAGCTAAAGATGAATACCAACAGTTGGGTAGTTCAAAAATACATGTAAAAAAAGTTTCTCCTAGATAACGGGACACCTCAGTATTTTTAGACTTGTGGATAGTAATGAACTGGGAAGAATTTTAGCTTCATATTTCAACTTAAAGAGGATGCTCAACCTCCTCCCCCAAACTTCATACGTAGGGGGGGGGGGGTTAAAATACATTGAACTTAAAAAACAATGCTACAAATTATAATATACACTAGTAATATGTATACACATTTCAATAAAATAATTGTTTACAAAAAAAAAAAAAAAAAACAGCTGGGGAAATTAAATGTTTCTAAATTTGTGGTATTTTCTATGCTACGGCTAATTTTAAGTTAAGGGCCATTGAGCATTCTCTTAAAATTTGAGTGAGAAGTTAAAACTTTTACAGCATAATACTATTAGTAAGTCTAAAAAAATAGGGAGTGTCCTGGACTCTAGATGAAAAAAAGTTTTTTTGAACCACCCTAAGCAACAGGTTGTTTTTGAACAGTTCAATTTTATTAGCTTTTCATTGATTTTGAACAAGTGTTACTGATTTGGGAAAAAACCCTAATGATATATCTTATTTCTAAGATTACTGACATACCGAATAGTTGTCAAAATTATTTATTCATGAAGTGATGAAAATTAAAACTGCTATATAGTCGAATCTCGATAACTGGAAGCTTATAACTCGAATATTCCTTTATCTCAAAGTTTTCATCGGGTTCCAAACTCTTGAGATTGCTGTGAAAACTTTCCATAACTCGAACTACTGAAAACTCGAAGTTTTAGCCGGTCTATTGGGACTTCGAGTTAGCGAGAGTTGACTTTATTTTGCGCATGGGCAATAATATATTTCTTTTTTTAAATGTTCAGATTTTAACAAGTGTTCCGTGATTTTATTTCAACTTTCAGTAAATAAGTAAAAGGTCAAGTTAAGTGAAGCACTAATTGTAAGATATAATTTTAATATAGGTAAGCAAGAACCAAAATAATAGTAATGCTATCAAGAAATTGCAAGCTGGTGCGTAACGAATTAAATTTTTCGGGAAATGGGAAGAGGGGGGGATTTTCAATTTGATGCATAAAATTTCAGTTTTATCGAATGATAAAATACACACATGCACTGCATACGTATCATACACTAACATAAATAATTTGAAAAAAGAAAAAAAGGACATCAATGTTGTAATATTGTACCTAAATTTGTTAAATCAGTGACAAAATTCGACGAATAAGAATTTTTTCTGAAAGTCACAGTAATTTCTCATAACCTCCCATCCAGGTGAAACAGATTTTGAAAGCGTTTATTTCCTTACGAAAAAAGAAAAAAAAAAGAAATTTCAGCTTAAAGCAAGCGAAAAAGATATCACTACTTCAACATGCATTTTAAAACTTGTTTTTCCTAAAACGAAATCCATATCTTTTAATCTCAACGAGGCTTGAAGCTATCTCAAGAAAAAACAAAGACACTAAGGATTATATAGATGAAGGAACTGAATCAGGGGTAAATTGCGATAAAAAGTAAAATGTCTCTCAATTTAGTTGGATAATTTAATTTTCATCTTCAGAAACACAGATTGAGCCTCTGAACCTATTTTCCTCTTTTTATCACTTAACGGGGAAGGAAAAATCCTGCAGTAATGAAGTAAAAAATACAGAAAAAAAGGAAATAATTTTACTTTACTTTTAAAGGGAAAGGAAAAGAAAACTCTCCTTTCGCGTAGAAGGAAATTTTTAACAGGTAATCAAATTGCAAAAGCGCCAAAGAGCATTCTATTTTTGCGAGCTTCTGAAATTTTTTTCACTCTGTAAGGCATAAAACTAACAGCTTTCTAATCATACAGTCTCCATGTTACATAACTGAAAGCAATAATGCAGATAAAAAACGTTTTTGAATTAAAAGGTTACATAATAAGCATAATAACAAAGGTAAAATACTTTGTAAGATTTCTAATGTTTAGTAACAAATTCCATTAAAGTTAGCCTTTAATTTATTCGGAAATTCATTAGCATCTATTTGGAAATTTTAGGTTAAAGTACATTTCAATCATCTATTTTATCATTAGAAAAAATTAAAGGGAAAAAAAGGACAACTAGATTTAAATGCTTTTGTTTGACAAAAGAAATAGCTGTTAGAATTTCTTTCTTTTCTTTGGACCAAAAGCATTTAAATTTCTTTTTTGTACACAAAAGTGAATTAAATGCATATTAAGTTTGGAACTTGCTCTGCAGCAATAAGCAATCATCAGAGAACCAAATGAAGCTTAGCACACATAAATTTATCAGATAATGGAGGTCATCTCAAAAATTTAATTCATTTCAAGTTCAAAAGTTAGTATCTTAAAATAAGAAGAAAAGATTACCTTGTGAACTTAGGTGCAAAAATTATTCACTGCATATCAGTTTCTAATAACGTTCAGTCAAACAACGATTAAAACAAGCTACCGTGAACGGGTAAGCTAAAATTAGCTTTCTCTGTCCTTTCAGTAACTGATTTTTTGCGAATCAATATTTTAATAACAGTTTAAACGCAAAGTGTTATACAAAGATAATTTATGGATACACTTTTTAAAGCATACATTAGTAAAACACATAAGAACCTGTCAGTTACCAAAACGGAGTAAAAAATAATTTTAACAAAATGGTAGGAAAGCACTACGTAACGCGCTCGGAAGAAAAGGGACACAGCTTTAAAAAAAAAAATATTTTAGATCGTTGATTTTTTTTTTGTCGAAATGGCCCTTTTTTTTTACCGAAAATGTTTAGTGTACCAATGTGCGTCACAGACAGCAACCAACGACGACAACACCTTTTCGTTTTTCTTATTTTGTAAAATTTGGCATTTTGAGCTGTGTCATTTTTCTCTCTAGTAATCGACATTCAATGCTGAGGACAGCGCACCATAAATTTACTTTCGTCACTTGAATATGGCTAAGATTAATGTCATTTAAAGATATTTACAATTTAAATCATTCTGCAATAAAACTACTTAAGTTATTAGTTCAGAAAGAGTACCATACATTTAACACATTTGGAACTAACGTACGCAGCTGGTAAAAAGTCATTTACTAAATACTAATAAATACTGCAAATCATGTTTACACCTAATGCCATCTTTATGGAAAAAAATGCAGTCTATCATAAACTTACGTTTTCAAATACATACGACGATATGATGGATCGAAACCTTTTCAAGTAAGTTTTTGACAGTCGCAAATTGATTCGGAAGTTTTTTCGAGTTCACGTTTATTTTATTTTTCTGTACTGGTGAAGTATATTATTTATGGCATCATCCGATTCAGAAATGCATTAGCATCTTCTTTGTGCAAAAGAAAGTGGTCCAAAAAGAAATGTTCCACATAAAAGTGCATGTTTTAGTTTTGTGATAAATATTAGAAAGTTTTCAGATGCTTGGTAGACTTTTTAATCGCATCATTCAACGGGAAAGTAATATCTTTTTCAGTAAGTTTTCTCATACATAAAGAAAAAAAAATGAATTTTGAACTCTTGAATTCAAATTATGTTTTTCGCGATTACGAGTGTGTGTGTGTATGTAGGCGTGTGTGTTTATGTGTGTGTGGGGGTGTGTGTGTGTTTGTGTGTAGGGGTATATGTATGTGTGTTTAGGCATGTGTGTTTATGTCTGTGTGCAGGTATGAGTGTTTGTGTGTGTGGGGGGGGTTAATGTGTATGTGTGTGTAGGCATATGTGTTTGTGTCTGTGTGCAGGCATGAGTGTATCGGTGGTTGTGTGTAGGTGTGTGCGTATGTGTAGGTGTCTGTATGTATGCGTGTGTGTGTATGTGTTTGAGTGTGCGTATGTGTTTGTGTGTGTGTTTATGTATGTGTGTGTAGGTGTATGTATATGTGTTTGTGTGTGTGTGTGTGTGTACGTGCGTGTATGTATGCGTGTAAGTGTAGGATATTGACGCAACCTGGAGACGGTTTTCGCTAGAGGAGCAGCATCGTGAGGCGGCCGATCGACGTGATGCTGCAGAGGGTACTGGTGGGAAAATAAAATGATAGGACCTCAAAACTGTCAAATGAAGGCAATAAGCAATCGTGATTGCTCAAAAATCAGGGTTGAGTCTAACACGATTCAATTTTCATGATACATGTTTAAAGATTTCTTTCAGAAATGAAAATTACGAATAAGCTACTGTTAAAAATCAGTAGCAGTCGCTCCGTCCAGGACAGCCGACAGCCAAGACGGGCTCCTTGTCAGTTTTATCTTCAGGGTTTACCCCCCAGCCATGTTTATCTTATGGTGGAGGGAGTCAGGACGGTACCCTTTCCCCCCATAAAGTGTATAAATCTTACATTACTGTGATCGCCAGTCGGGCTCTCAGTAGTTTCTGACCAGGCTGACACGGGCCCTCGTCGACCCTGGATCCGTTGCCAATGTGTTCGTTTTTCTAAGTTTAATGAATCGTCTTCCTTCTTACGGGACTCTGGGTGAAAAAGCCAAATGCTTTTAAAACTACAGATAGAAGACTTTCATTCAAGAGTTTTTCCACATTAAGATGTAAAAACTACTAAATTTTCAAACAGCATACAAGTTAATGTTTTTCTTGTTCGATTGGTATATATAGCTTCGCTTGCTTCACATACTTATAGAAAAAAAATTATCAATATCATACTCCAAGTTTTAATTTGAATGTTTAATATAATACATAATTAATAATAATAACAGTTATAAAAAATCTTTTAGTTTCGGACCGAAGTCAGAAAGCTATGCGTATCAACTAATGTTAGTTTCCAATGTTTGTCGTCGTCTGAAATACATAGTTCTTTATATGCTGCTTGATTATACGTGACAAAATTCGGATTAGCTATTAGGATAAATATAGTATATTCTTCTAAGAGCTGAGTCTTTCGCAATCCCCAGAAGCTCGTTTACTTCAGGAAACTTGCTTTTCTCATATGCCTCCTTTTTTTTCGTAATTTCATTCTAATAGGATATTTGTCAGCTATATTAGTTTATTATATCGTTTTTAAATGCTTAAATATGACCATCATAAAGAATAGTTCTGCAATTTTTTTATTTATTTATTTATTTTTTATTTTTTCCTCTTTGTCAAATTATTTCCTATCCAATGTTTTTTGTTCGTTGTTGTTTTAACTCTTTGAAAGTATGGTAATTGTGTGCAATTACTCTTTCAGGTAATAATTTTCTGAACTAAATAAACTTAATTGAATTCATTAGCAGATGTTTCTCATTTCAATTTTACTATGAATCAAAAATCTTAAACAATAGCCCTAAATGCATGCAAAATTACAACTTTTATAAACACGGATTATTAAAATCTATTTACGCTACTTGAACTCAAGAACTAATTTGCCCGAATCGAATCTTAGCTATTTTTCATTTAATGAAATTTTGAAGCGTAAATACTGTGTGATCCTAAATGGTTTTTAACGTTCTAGGCTAATAGAATGATGAGCTGTGACCTTAACTATGTTTATCTGTTTTAGGGGAGTTTAGTGAAACATAGACGTATTATTGGCTCAGATTTTAGTTATAATATTTTTGAAAAACTACTAAGAAAGTTGCTCAACTCAACTTAGCGCCAGTTACCCTTCCTTATTTTCCGAAACAGAGGTAAACATTTTCAGAGTCGGAACTCAACTTCTCAGAGCCTAACAATACATACACCATCTTCTGCAGCCTCAAATGCATGTAAAGCTTTTGGCGGTTCTCATGCTGGCATCACGATATTTTTTCTTGGACGTGTTCCCATCCCTCAGCATTCAGTTCGAAGAGAACCGTCAATTATTCTATCAGGGTTTGTTTTTACGTATATAAGAACAAAACAGTACGAAACAGAAACTGGTAAGGAAGACAAAGTTTTTATTTAAAAAAATAATAAGACTACATATGTGCCTAAATTATAGCCTATGTCACTCAGTAAGAATGCACCTTTCATATAGTGAAAGAATTTTTCAAATCGTTACAGTGGTTCTAAAGATTACCTCGAACATATAAACACACAAAATCCACTCTCTCTCTTTATAGTATTAGTATTGATTATGAAGCGTATGACAAACTTGTCGTAGATTTATTTTTTAAAAAAAAAGTGAATACGAGTATCCTAAAGCGTTTTATTTTAAAATGAAGTGCAAACAGATTGGGAAAAAATGTGTATATCAAGTTTCTTTAAAAGAAAACAAAACACTTTTTTTTATTTGTTCATATTTTTCGAATATATTCTTCTGCATATAAAATGATGTCGTCTGCTTTCGGGAAAAAAAAACCCTGATAGAATATTTTGGATGGAAAAAGGATGCACAGAAATATCTTTGACATTCGTTGCTCCTGTCAATATTTGGTTATCTAGTTACATTCGAAAAATCTCGAGAAAGACATGTTTGTGTTGCATATTTGTTCTGTTTTTCTATTCTGTTTCAGATGACTTCTGCACTTCTTACTTCAGAAATCAAAATTCGAACGTGCTTTTGGTTTAGCTTTCCTTTTTTCAATATGAAAAAAAAAGATAGTCCAGAGCTAAAGGGCTTACCCTTTTATAGACCAATATATATTTTCTAACCTGAGCAAAATTTTTCTCTAAGTTGACCTTCGCTCACAATTCCAGATATGCCTCTGTAGTACAGGGTTAGCATAAAAGAATATCCCGATTTTAAAAAAATAATATTTCATAAACTATTACACTTACCACTTTAAATGGTACATAAAAATAAAGACAAGCTCTCCAAGATTGTTTGAACGTAAGTAACTACTGTTTAAGGATTGGCAACAATGTTAAATTCCAGACCTCTGGGGGTGTTTTTATCCCGGACAACCCCCCCCCCTCACTTCCCTGCGCCACTGACGTTCTGCAACACTGGATTGGCCGTGCAGGTGATGATGATTTCCCCTTTATGCGTTGGCCAGCCAGATCCCCAAACCTAACCCCATGCGATTCTTTTATGAGGTTTACCACAATACTAACACTTGCACTAACATTGCAAGAACTGAAAGATCGCGTGTGTGTAGCATCACGAAAAATTGGCAGTGAAACACTTTAAAATGTATGTTATAGATGTGTGTCGCGTTACGAAAGGCGCACACATCGAACATTTGTGAGTAAAAAAAAAAAAAACTTTTACAGTATATCTTTATTTTTATGTATAATTTATAGTAAAAATTTTAAAACCAGGATATTCTTTGATGCTAACCCTGCACTATCAACTAAATTCGCATACATTTCTTTAACTACACTGGAGAACAGTGACTTGGTTTTAATCATCCTCTGGCCTTATGTTTGAAATGAGCTTTCAGGACTACTTTGGCTAGCATGTAATTTATTTTTCTTACAAGAATATAAATGGGAACTTGATTTAACGCTTTTGGAAAACAAGGATAATAATCAACGATTGGAGAATAAAGAAATAATTCACAATGGAAAAAAAAGTTGTATCTACTAGTAAACTAAAACGTAAATTAGTACATTGGCTTTACTCTCAATAAAAACCTTTTTTTTCCTCATCATGTGCTTTTCCATAAATGGTGAACATACAGCAAGTTATATATATTTTTTAAAACGGCCGTGGTGACCTCGGTATGGTGCTGGCTCGTACCTGGAGAGTTCCAGGTTCGATGCCAGCCGGTCGAGGATCCTCCGTGTTCACTGATCGTGACTGGGGCACGTTAAATATGTCATGGTCATGAGGTCATATCATAAAGTACTCCTCTTGAATCACTTCCTCTGGGGGTGGGTGGCCAGGATTTGTTCGGCTTTCGGTTTGGTTCTAAATTTCGGAATGTCGATAAACGGCGCTTCCATTTATCGTGAGCTGACTTAGCCAAAATTCGGACTTCCACCTAAATGGTACTTCTTAATACTTAAGTCGTCCCTCATTGCCTTAAATCGACTAGCAATTGCTACTCGGACTCGGTTTATCGACCGGTATTAGTAACAACAACATATCTAAAAAAAAGTTACAGTCTTCTGTTGCGGAAAATTTTCAGAAAAGAGCTGAGAAATTTTTGTTTGCGTAGCCGAAACTTTCGAAATTTAATGTAATTAAATTAAATATTTAACAAACTAAACAACTAACAACGTTTGTTTTACCAGCAATTTTGACGAAAAGCTGCAATTTGTTTTTGAAATCTACTTTTCGCTCCTAACATTAAAGAAACTCAATAAAATAAGAACATAGATGAGAAATCAGGTATATTTTAATGCACAAGCACGCTGTAAAAATATTGATGAAGGAAACAGATACGCTTCCACTTTATTACATGAAATTTTGAAGACATTTCTCAGACGTGTCTTACTTCCATTATCTTGAAATTTTAGATAGGCTTCTTTGACAATGTTTTAAAAACGACTTTTAAATTATTCAAGATTTAATGCTTTGAATTTTTCACAATGCATTAGACTTTAAAATGCATTCCGAACTTTTGAATAAAACTTGAAACTTAGGAAAACCGAAACTTGAATGTAAGAGTTAGAAGAAGCTTTTGCAGAAACCTGAAAAGTTTCTTTATTCTTTGCTGTAATTGTTTATTGAATATTAGATTTGCTTTTGTTTTTCTTTTACTTTAACTTGTAAATGGTTTTGGAAATGAAGATCTCCTTTCACCCTCTTTTGGATTTTAGGGATGCGTATTAAGTTATTAATTTCGTAACGTTTTGGTGGCGCTTTATTTATGCCTAACATCGCCCAAAAAAGTAATCTCAATGCTCAAAAACTCAAACATACAGCGAAAAAAAATATTTATTTACCACTAGTGGTACCCGCACAGCTTTGCCCGTAGTAGAAAAATTAAGAGGTCATTTGGTTCGCCTGTATATTTACAAATAATGCATGATGGATTTCTCGCCAATTTGCGATGTTAATTTGCTCGTCCATGAAATGGTAATTTGCTCGTCCACGTTATGGTAATTTGCTCGTCCATGTTATGGTAATTTACTCGTCCATGTTATGGTAATTTACTCGTCCATGTTATGATACTTTGCTCGATAAAATGTTCTTAAATTGAAATAAAAAAAAGAACAAAATCAATTTTTCGAAAATCGCATGGAGGTGCTCAACCCTATGCTACGAACCAATTTTGTGCCGAATTTCATGAAAATCGGCGGAACAGTCTACGCGTTATGCGCATAAAATGCAGAGAGCCAAACATACCGACTTTCAACTTTATTGTTGGTAAAGATATCTCAAACTTCCTCACTGAAAAAAATATGCGGCATCACATAATGAGACGACGTATGGAACTCATAGAACACTATTTTTACTCATCCAAATGATTCCATCATTATTATTGCAACCATAAAAACGTTACAGACGATAGTTAAAAATCATAGCGTAAGGCGATAAAATACATTAATACTCAAGACTTACAACCATGAAATTAGTATTTTTTTTATCAACATGCCAGTTCAGAACAATCAAGGTTTGAGTTTTGAAATTACAAATGCCAAATGTCTTGGTAGTGGCGTCTTTTATGGCACATAATTATTTGTAAATTTTGCTATTCTGTTTTATTCTCTAGACAAGTAGAAATAGTTTTCCTTTATTCTTTTCTTTTTAAATTTTAACTTAAGTGTTCATCGTTTCTCTTCAGTTTATTTAATATACTTCTTTCATGGTTTCATGCTAATAAATCCTTTTTCCTAACAATTGAATGTTTATCCCTTTTTCTCGGTTTCTGTTGACTGGTAACAAAAAAGGGGAGCTCAAAGATCGCCAATGGGGTTGTTTCCTTCAGTCAAAAATAGTACTTTTAGTCACTGAAATTGATAGAATAAGCGAAAATAATAACATGAACCCAGAAAATACTTTCATTTTCCCAACACCTATTTTTTAATTAATTTTTTAAATGTCCGATTTTTCAAACAAGGCATGTCTTGATGACGTCACAAATGATACACTTTGCCGCATCTTTCTTCCGCGATTCCACGTTATGATAATCAAGAAGCGAATTAAAACTGCGCTCTACGCTTGCTATCAACCATATCGTTGCCAATACACGTGAGTCACGATGCGAATTAAATATTTTGCTCTGTGAATGGCAACATAGAATGGCATTTTATCATTTGCGATGTCATCGGACAGAAGCAAAAACATTGAAAGCGCACCGATTTAAATAATTTTTGAAAATATTAAACTTAAACAATTGAAAAAAAATGGTCAGATCCTATGTTTTTAAGCATGTTCTTTCAGAAAAAAATACTTTTAAAATTTTGGAAATGACCCCACTGTAACAGAAATAATAAGTATTGTTTATAAATGATAGTAAGATTTAGCAAAAACAATAATAATAAAATTAATAGAATTCTTTTATTGCACGGGTTTTTTTTTTTTTTTTTTTTTTTTTGATAAATCACTTTGTGATTTGCTCCATAGGTGCTAAAACAAAACACTTGCTTCTATTTCTCCGATTTATTTAGACTTCCAGAACAATGTAAAATAAAATATTTATAGTGTCTTTCGGTTACTCTTTGGCTTTGCTCATTCAGTAGGTTCTCATTAATTATGAAACCATTCGGATCGAGAACATCCAGTAAAGAAGAATCGAAACATTGGCTTGTCTTCCCTAGACATTTCACTGTATTTACAAGTCGCCTTAAGAACAAAGATCAGCGTATTCAGTTTTTTTTTTTTTTTTCATTTTTCTTCTTTTAGCACAACTTCTTTATTTTCTTATTACTTTCTTCTATATCTAATATATAGAAGAAAATATTGGATTCGTGCAAATTTTCGAATTTTGACGGATTCGAACGTTTTGAGGTGTGCTGAGTTCATTTCGACTATTTTTGGAAAATGTCTGTCTGTCTGTGTGTGTTTGCATGTATGTATGTGTGTGTGTGTCACGTCTGTGTGTGACCAGTTTTTTGTGGCCGCTCTACAGCAAAAACTTCCGCATGAAATCGAACGAAATTTGGTACACATATGTACCTCTATGTGAACTTGTGCCCGTAGGTTTTTAGCGCGAATTCCTCCAAGGGGGTGGAGCAATGGGACGTTTTTTGAATTACGCGAGCTTGCTATTCCTCAGGAAGTAACTGGCGGAATCTAACAAAATTGGGTCCATATGTTGCCATTAACAGGAACAGGTGCTGATTCAATTTTGGTGTCAATAACCCAAACTGGGGTTGAGCTATAGAACGTTTTTTGCCGTCAATTGTGACTGCTGTATCTCAAGAAATAATGAACGGAATCAAAGAAAAAATTATCGGCAAGTAGCCCCTAGAGGGTATAAGTGCTAAATCTATTTTGGTGTCAATAGCTAAAAAGGGGGTGGCGCAATCGAACGTTCTTTTTTTTTATTGTGAGTTCCGTATCTCAAGAAGTAATGCTACCTTCTGGATGAAATTTGGAAAAAATGTCAATCCCTATGTAAACAGGCGTTGGTTCACTTTTGGCGCCAATTGCTCCATGGGGGGCTTTTTTTGTGTGAATAAAAATAGCTTTATAAATGCAACAATAAGAAAGATAAAATGTAATAGACTGTCGTCTGCGTATTTCGCGTAATTTTAACTGTTGGAAAATAACCAGAAAATCGCGATGATTTAAAATTTTTAACTGTTGCCATTTTGCGTTTGTTAAGAAATAAAATATTTGCAATTAATTCAAGCAAGGCTTTTAAATAACTTTCAATTTTCGCTCTTTGCTTTGCTTTTGTAATAATTAAGACATTGGGATGGTCGTCAAGTTTTTGCATGTGTAATTTTGTTTTTGTTGGGAATATTGCTTCCTCGTCAAGCATGGGGAGGGAGGAGGGATCAGAAAAAAAAAAAAAGAAAAATATAGAAGAAAGTTTCGTAATGGCCACAACATACTAGTATGATTTTTCTTGGTTTTGATATTTTCTGCAATGCTCAATATATTTTCATTGGTATGATTTTTTGACACATGTACTTTTACTTCATCCCCGAAAATTTAAACTTTGGCTTTTATTTGAAAATAAGAGACCATTATGTACCATAAAATAAAGTATCAGCATTCTAAAAAATTTTTGTACTTTAAAAGTAATGATTTGTACAGATTACGGGTGTGACAGTACCATCACGCCCGCAACAATTACAAATCATTAATTTTTAATACAAGAAAACTTCTTATAAAGTAAACACGTCGTATTATAATACATAAGGGCCCATCATTAATTTCGTAAGGGTCCCGAGGGGGAGAGGGGTTGGAAAACTCTCTACATACCCTTCCTTTGGGGGAGGGGGGGGGGCAAACCCATTCTTACGTAATATTTTCCAAGTCGATAATTTACATTTAACATCGCGCCGCGGTCAATTGGTTTGACAGGAATCCTATTTCATTTGCGTCTGGAACGTAAAATACGTATTAGGATGAATTGTTTTCTCTGTGTTTTACAAAGAATGAATAGTGCAAATTATAACAAAAGAATCGCACTATATAATAATATATTTTTAATTAGTATCGCATCACCTACAAAAAAATTCGTTATTTTACTATTTTGGAAAACGAAATGGGATCTTACGTAACAATAGGGGGAGGATTTGAAAAATTTTACCTACCTTTACATGGGGGGAGGGGGGGTTAAAATTTGTCAAATTCATACGTACGTAATTAATGAATGGCCCCTTACGGTTCCTTATATTCGAAAGTATCACAATTAAAAGCAAAAGTTAAAATTTCTGGTAATAAATTACATATGTGTGCGTAAAAAGCAGGACTGTGGAGTAGGAACGCAAATTACCAACTTTGGCTCCGATCTGACTGTGAGAAATTCTGAGCCTTTGACTCTGACTCCGACACCTTTACCCCAAAATTAGTCTGACTCCGACTCAGCAAGCGCTCGCAGGGTAGCTGACTATTGACTAAGAGATAAAATGACCGACTCCGAGTCCGATTCTTGGAGTTTGAAATCTTTGACTCCCGACTCTGATTCCGACTCCTTTTTTCCAAAATAAATTCAATTCCGACTCATCGACCTTAGTAAAAAAGTCTCATTTGTGCAAATGGAATGATCAAGAAGCAATAGTAGTTAAATTAACACTCCATGCATGCATGCATGCATGCATGCAAAGATACACACGCACACACAGTATTACTGGATGGTGGATGTTAAATATTCAAGAGCAGGATATCAGAAATCAAAATGAAGAAAAACGGAGAAAATAATGTAGCTGATTTGTGTTAAAGATGAAATTGATGAGGGCATTTTTGTTTCGAATGTAGCTATTTATTTAAAACAAACAGCGCAATGTCATCTAAAGACAAAACGTTTTGTTTTAATTATTGAAATTAATTTGCTGTTGAAATCAGATTATTATTTTTATTTTTTCGTTCAAGAAAAAAAATCAGTGAATTTTCTACCATTTGATCTGGCAGCATACAACCGTCTATTAGTGAAACATGGATTTCAGTAAAATGGATCCACAGAATTCCACATTCATGTCTAACAATAGTTTCTGAGCTTTTGTGTTGCTTATTGCAATCGCGAGTTACATTGGTAAACACGAACGTCTGAATGGCATAAAGTGGATGTTGGAATTATTGGAATACGTGGTAATAGTACATTCGCTCCTTTAAATTTTCCATTTAAGTTTAGCTTTAAGGATCCTGTCCAACGACCTTTGCGCTGAATGTTGATGTTTCGGAGAAGTTAGATTGAAATTATACCTGACTCAAATGAAGACTCCAATCATTTCCCAACGCATTATCATTGCCAAGGAATAGTTGATACAAGGTTATAAGGAATGTATAGAAATAATTGAGATGAACATAACTACTAGGGTGTGGTGGGGGAAAGTGGTTAATGGAGTAAAGTGGTCATAATTCAAATAAATGGCTATACCTTAGAAATAAATGTTCGAATGAATGTGACAATTTTATTTTAGAGTAGTGAAGTTAGAAACTACATTTTGAATACAAAATTTTACAACTGGCAAAATTTTATTTGGTTAAAAAAATATTTTGTGTGATTATGAATTTTTTTGAAATATAATCACCTTTTTTAACTTCCTTAGGAAATTTTGTTTGTTAGAATTATGAACAGATTGACTGCGCAGGAAGCTTTCCACATGTCTCAAGAACTCATACTCATTAGCAGTTAGCTGAATCTATTTTGAATAATTTTTTAGAACAATTTTAGTAAGATGGGGTAAAGTGGTCATAATATTAGGCTTAACGAATATTGTTCTTTTAAAATCACTTAATCTTTAAGTATAAGGCAGATATAAATTAAATATTAATTTCACTTAATATGTATTGTTTTTACCGTAAACAAGGTTAAATATATGAGTATATGCGCATGCATACGCATATACTCGTGTAGGCACGTATAATATACGTATTCACATAAATGCACCAATAAACACGTATTTGGGTATCTCGTAATATTTTTTATCTATTCAGATATACATTCGACTTTACACGTATATACCCGCTTATACTCGTACATATACGAACACTTATATACTCAGGTAGACACGACGTATATACGCGTACGTACTCGAGCTGACACTTACATAATAGCATATGATATACATGTATGCAGGGTGAGTTTAAACTCTTGGGCAAATTTTTCAAAGGTGTTAGAGAGGAGGATAAGAAGTAAGAATCATAAGAAACATATGGCCACAAACTCAACGCTGACGCGCTACATGCACGCAAAGACAGAAACTAATGAATGCAAAACAGATCACAAATTTATTACAAAAAAGACAATTTTACACAACGACTTAAAGTTTTAAAGTGATTGATGAAACTTGCGGTCAGCATGTGTAATACATGCGTTGCAATCACTCTGTTGCAATTACGAGACTGTTGAAAAACTTTCACCAGTCGCTGCGCCTTTGTTGCGATGCGTGTATTAGAGCTACTACAGGCCTTACTTTTTAACAACTGTCTAAATATTTCTTAAGAACTAAAATGTTGGGTAAAATCATCTTTGTGTAACAAATTTGTGACCTGTTTTCATTCCATCGATTTCTAGCTTTGTGTGTATGTAGCGCGTCAACGACCATAAGTTCCTTATGATTCTTTGCTTCTTATCCTCCCCTTTCACACCACTTAGATTTTGCCCATGATCTTGGATTCACTAACTATGTAAGCATACATGTATATTAGCGGATATACGTGGATACATGTACTGGTGTTTAGACGTAAATGTACGTTATACGTCTAACAAGTATAGAATCGTGTTTACACGTAAGCTTACGTATATACTCTTGCTTCCACATATATATATATACGTGAGTAGACACGTACCAAACACGCACTGGATATATCCACGAATTAACTCGTGTATACCCGTATATGTATGTAAGTACACTACCGGCCGTTAAAATTGCTACACCAAGAAGGAATAGTCTGAATGAAACAAAATTTTGCACACGTGATGGCAACATTGACACTAGGAAACGATTACAAAATGAAAGCAAAATGATCACTTATTACTGGAAAAATCTCACATGAATGGAGGTTTAAGTACCCTGTTGCGCCACCTCTAGTTGGAATTTAAGAACCGATACGGTCGAGCATTGAGATACAGCAGTTTCGTACGATGTCTTACGTCTTCTCGTACCACAGTTGCTGTAAACGCGCCACTAATTTGATCAAACTTACAGGCTGTCCAATTTACCGTCTCAAGTGATCCCAGATATGCTCAATTTGTGACAAGTCACAAATCGCAGACCAGAGCATCACGCAGACCAGAGAAAGTGATAATGCGGAAGAGGAAATCCCTTTACACCCTTGCTGTGTTTGACCGAGCATTGTCATGTTAAAAAATGGCTCCTGGGAGCCCCGTCGTGAGTGCTAACACGTATGAGTTAGATCGAATGAGTGGCACGTTTACAGCAACTGTGGTACGAGATGACGCAGGATATCGTAGGAGACAGTTATGTCTCAATGCCCGATTGTTTCGCTTCAAGTACATCGTACATTCACGCTAGAGGTGGTTAAACAGGGTACTTAAACCTCCATTTATTCGAGATTTTTCCAACCATAAATGATCAATTCGCTTTAATTTTGTAATCACTTTCTAATGTCAATTTTATTATCACGTGTGTAAAATTTAGCTTCATTCTGGTAATTTTTTCTTGGTGTAGCAATTTTAATGGCCAGCAGTGTATCTATGTACACTTATATCTGCGTATATGCGTCGACTATACACGTACATACTCAGAAACTCAGGTATGCACGTATATGCTCGAGACACATAAGCAAACAAGCAAATGATGTTCGTTTTGCGCGTATATACTCGCATATACACGTGACTCGTATATACTCGTGTAGACACGTATACACTCCTGTAGGCAATCACGTATACATGCTTATATGCTCGTGTATACACGAATATACTTGAGTAGGCACATGCATGCATGTATCTGATGTATACATGTATTTATTCATATATGAACACGTTTACTCTTGTTTACACAACACGTATATACTCGTGCATACCCGCATATACTCGTACATATACTTGTAACTATAAAAATAACCGAAATATACAAATAATAGGGTTATTTGTAACAGTTTTGCAGCTGTTTTTAACTATGACCACTTTACCCCATGCTATGACCACTTTCCCCCCACCCCATGGGGTAAAGTGGTCATAAATACAAAGGGAAATGAAAATGTTATAAAACTACTTAAATCAATATTTTTTTTCCTGAAATTCAATGTACGTGTTCTTTAATAATGCAATGTAAAATAATAACAAAAAAAGTTGAAGTATTTAAAGAATTTATTGTATTTATTATCCACCTAAGTTGAAAATCTACGATTTTATGACCACTTTACCCCACCAGACTCTATAGTGTTGTGATAAAAACAAAATTATAATTTTCGAGTCGCTATGGAGCGGAAAAGTTGCGATTAGTGAAAATTATATGTATATGTTACCGTTAAAGTATAAAATCCGTTATTTTATAGAATACCTAGTTATTCCATGGAATAACTGATCGTGTCCGTTAAAGTGTAAAACTCAACTTATTGTCCCAATCCTGTTGATTTCTGGAGACCATACGCGTGGAAAACCACAAAAGTTTCAATCCAAATTCACGAGCCACATCTGTCCTAATGATGGTCACGTTGGCTCCTGTGTCAACAATCAGTTTGCAGGACGATCCATTTACATACCCGCAAATGAAAAGTCCATTACTGCCACTACTAGTAGAGGAACTAATACTGCCTCTACTAGTAGTCCCCACCACCAAAGCTCTGCTGGTGGGGATTTCCTTCCCTCGCCGGACAAATTCTTCGTAGGTGCTCTTCACTACCGCATTTCCAGCACTTAATAAGCTCTTGTTTCTTTTGGACTGTTATGCTGTTCAGATGTTTTGCCAAGTCACCAAGTTGTCTCTCTAGTTCAGCGAGACGGGCCGACCTGGAATCAGACTCATCAGTTTCAAGAGTCCAGATTGGATGGCAATCCACACGGGTTGCTTCTTGGGTGGCCTCGCATTTCATCGCATACACCAAAGCAGATTTCAGGTGGTTTACATCCACCATCCGGAGGGCCTTCTGGACTTCAGGATACCGAATTCCGTCGATGAAGTAATTAAGGGCCAGGTTGTCTTGAACATCTGCAGGACAGTTGCAAAAAGCAAGGTGAGACAATTTCTCGACGTCCGCCGCTGGCTTTTGCAGGGTTTCTCCAGTCTTCTGGAGATGAGATTTCAGATGGAGTCGGCTTAAATCCTTCCGACCCTTCTCCCCGAAGCGAAGCTCCAACGCGGATGTGAGAGCGGTGAAATTCAGGCGCTGGCTGTCCGGAAGAGTCTGTAGAATGTCTGCTGCGTCACCTCTCAGGGGTGCTGCAAGATGGCAGGCTTTTGTAACCGAGTCCCATACACTTACTTCTGAAACTATTAAGAACTGGGTCTTGTACACTTGCCATGAGGATTTGACGTCAAATGTGGCGAGCTTAATTGAAGGTCGTGTAGCCGAATGTACAACGTCAGCAGCAACGCTTCCAGATGTCTCCAATTTCCTTTCCAGGTCTTTAAAGATCTCTTCTTTAAGTAGATGAAATTTTCTATCATCTTCTCTCAATTTATTTTCTACAGCATTAAATCGGCCTTCAACGGTACTCAATTTTTCTTCCATTGCGTGAACCTTATTTTCTGATGCATTCAATTTGTTTTCCATAACGGTTTTTGACTGAGGCAAGGTCGCTTTTGATTTCTTCCCGGTATGCAGAAAGCTTCTTTTGATTAGAAGCTAATTCATTTTTCAATTGCTCTTGATTTGCCGTAAAACTAGCAGTCAAATCACTCTTTAATTGTTCTCGATTAGCTACCATATTACTCTTTACAGAGTTGACTGCGTTAAGAAGTTGTTTTAATTGATCATCCATTGTAATCACGATAAAATATCCAAGTCCAGGTAGTCTTCAAGACGAAGTGATTACACAGATTATTTCAAGAAGGTCCTGAAGAAGCCCCCACTTCAGTTCAGTGCAACTTCAAACTTTCTTTAAATGACGACAGATCTTAAGAAAAACACAGGAGATTTATTTACAAATATGTACAAGAAATATCGTTAACAACTTCTAAAATTACCATAGCAATTTAGCAAATAGCAATAGACACCGTAAACTAAACGGTTACACACGTATTTACATCAAAAATTCGCAAAAACACAGCGCAAAGGCTAATACACACTTCCAGTGGAACGACTGAAAACAAGTCTCCACACTTGGAAAGCAAACTAACTCTTTCTCCCATTCACAGGACGCACGGCATTTTATACCGCTTTGGAAAGTTAGACCAAATTCTATTTCTTTCTGGATGTTTTGTTTTTACTTCATTCACAAATCTTATCATTCAGAAATGGAGGACCATATACTTATATGCAACAAGCCTGAAAATTTGAAAAATTGGAGATCTTCACCACTTCTTTGTGATTTGTTTTTTTTTTAAACAGTTTTTGTAATTTTAAATTTTACTTCAATGTTGTTTTCAAGGCTATAAAGGGGCTCAATTGCGGTTAGATAAGACTTTAAAAAAGAGGGTGGGAAATATATTGAAATCTATTATCTTTTTCTGGTCCTGTAATGAGCCTTAAAATTAAAAAAAAGGGGGGGGGAGACTTTCATCTTTTGTGTTAAATTTGCAAAAAAAAAAAAAAAGGTTTATTGCTTTAGTGTAAATATTATAGGACAAAAGGTGCAACATATACTACTATTGAGAAAATTAATTAATTTCTCTGCATTCATATATTGCCTTTTGGTCTCCAAATCCATTAATATAAGAGAAAAATGCAATAGTCTTTACATTTTTCGAAATTTTAATACACATTTGTAAAAACTTTAAAAAATTAAGTTTTACAAGTACAGTCATATTAGTATTAAAAAAATTCTGAAGATCAACTTCTTATTTAAGAAACAGAAAGGATGACTCAGTTTTAGTCTGTGTAGTAGTGCGTACGACGAAAACTGAAAATTCATTTATTGCTTATTGTTTTTACTTGACCGTAGTTGAAGCTTTTTTAATTTTATTTTTCTATGCTTGTAATGCAAACTGGTCCCGGGCCTCCGCGAGCATACACCTCTGCCTGAACGGTGGCGTCCATGTCCCTGAAAATCGATTTTATTTATACCCGACCCTCTCGACTTTACACAATCCTCTTTAATCAAAAACAGCATCCAGCACACGACATCCAGTATCCAGCCTTTGGCATTCATTTGAGTTTTCACGTCTTGAATTCAAACAATGTTTTTCGAAATTATTTTTACCATATTCCGACAAAAGACATAGTATACAGAAACAAGAAACCCAAAGAGTGTCCTATCGCAATTTGTGATTGCGAAAAGTATAATTTGAATTCAGGACGTCAAAATTCAAATGAATGCCAGGAGTTGGATGTTTTTTTTTCTTTCTTTTTCTTTTTAGTGCTCCCTTCATTCTTCCAGATAAATTTTGTAAATTACTTCTCAAACTTGTTTAATACATCATGGTTTTTTGTTGTTAAAATTAAGTTTATACAAATTGTGAATCATCAGTTGTTTCTTAAATAAGTTCTTTTCCTGAGTTATATTCATATTAACGTCATTGCGGACCCTTAATGGTTTACAACATATTGTTTCAAATGTACAGAACATGTAAAAAAAATTACATAGTTTGTTCTTTCTTACACATTTGGATAACCTGAAGGTGATCTGCAAGCAGAAAGATCAATTACTTTTCTTATGTAGTAGTATTTGCTACAACGTTTTTGTCCTGTAGCATCAAAAAAAAGCATTAAAGCAAAAGTAAAAAACAATGAAAGAAGCGGCAAAGTTTTCGATTTTTTTTTAAATATTCAAAATTTTTATTATATCAGAAAATGTTTTCCGATTTATTATTAATTATTTTTTCATTTTAAAGTCTTTACCAATCGCAACTTCTCCATTCTAAAGCATTAAAAACACTTTATGGCAAAAGTTTTAAAAAATCACAGTGAAACGGTAAAATTGTCTATTGTTTAAAATTTTCACACTTGTTCCGCAGTCAAAAGATATCTGGTTTAATTTTTTTTTTCAAGTCTGCACCAATGGCCACCTTTCCATGCTCTATCTACTCGAAAATTTAATTTTTTTTTTTCACACTATGCTAATACTTGCTAAGCGAAACACAGTTTCTGAGGCTAAAGTGTACTCAATTCAGAGGTAAGTAAGAGGTAAGTGTAGCCCGTAGCTAATGGTAATAAGAAATTACGCCTTTTTCCGCTCCGCGTAAGAGCAATATACATCCAAACCTGTTTTTATGCAGTGGATAGGGACTGCATAGAAAAATCGCGGTGTAAAAAAATGTTCGAAACTTCACGAGTGGCTATAAAAAGTTTTTTTGGCAACACATTTAAATTTTTTTTTTATGCGGTGGGTAGGGATCACATTAAAAAAGTCTCACGTAGAAAATAACCCAAAAACTTACAAAATAACTAGGATTTGCTTTTTTAAACGAGATCAAAATAAACAAGGTGGTGATAATTTTGCTGAATAGCCGGACAAAATTTCACGAATAAAGAAATTTCTTGGAGGTCGCAGTGACCTCCCATCGAGATGTGTCGGCACTTGAAAATACTACCCCGCACTAATTTTACACACACACACACACCACAATCGCACAAAAAAAAAATCCGCACAAAAACAGGTTTGAGTGTACATATCAGTTAAAATCAATAAATACACACAGCTTTCAAGCGATGCGTATACTCGATCCTCTGCTGAAGCAATTATTATTTTCGTTGACATTAGAAAATGAGAAACTCAACCTTTTTTTTCGCATTCGTTACGGAAGGTGTGCGTAAAAGAAAAAAAAAACTAAACCATTTATTACAACAACCAGTTTACAGTTTTCTATTCCTTGTTTTTTTCTTTTCTTTTATTTTCTTATATCCTTCTTATGCTCCAAGTACATAACGTTACATTCATCAATTCACTAATTTCTAGGAACTAAATTTGTTCGTAACGTGTTTTGATAATACCATTGGATTTACGAAATTGATCTCTCTACATCACTGCCTATGAAAAAATAATTACGTATCCTACAACAATAATTAGTTATTGTGTGATTTTGTCCTTCGCTAAGTGAAATTAATTTTAATAGCATGGTATACACAGCTGATATTAAGAACGTTATCTTCTGGGTCATAGTCTACAGAAATTTTAATCACATCACAGGAATGTTATAATTAACCAGCTTACTGTTCTCACTGCCAGCTGGGGCTCCACTGTCAGTAGAAATTCCCTAAAGGAAATTGCAGCCAGACTTTATTACTTCTATACATGGATAGGAATGTGATTCAGACATCATAACTTCAAATTTCGTAATGCTGTTACTCTATATTTCACATTTTATGAAGCAGCAAAGAAAGAGATGTGCAATCAAAACAATCACATATTGAAAGAAAATTAAATGACTTTTAAAATTTATGTGACGAATACATGACATGTACATGTATGTGACATGTACATGACATTAAGTTTTCTATGTAATCAAAATACTTCATGTTTTTCAGTAAAGAAGTTAACCCTTAACGAATTGAAAATTGACCCAAGCATCTTCTCTTATGACTAAATAAAAATTACGGTCATAATAATGCTCAATGTTGTTATCTCAACGCACTTAAAGGTAAAGAGTTAGTTTCTCTTTCAAAGAACAATCCCACCTGTTTAGATTAGACAGTGGGCAGGGCAGTCAGCAGTATTTAGCATTTCGACTTCTATCCGATTACAAAAAGAGGAAGTTAAAGGGGTAACTGGAGTGAATAGCAAAATACCTGAAAACTACTTTTAACGTATAAAACATGTTATTTATTAAAGTAGAATATCAAGCTCGTTTAGCATTCAAACATGACAAAAGAGAGCGTCAAGTAATATAACAGCTCAACTGATCGTACTTCTTTTTTTTTCTTTTTTGAAATAATACTATGACATTAATTGTTTGTTGTGATAGCTTTGAAAGATATTAGATAAGTAGCTGCTCAATTTTTCTCTTTAAAATGATACTTATTAATAGAGAAAACACTAAAAAGTCTCAACATTTATCAATAAATATATAATTCCTCGTTCGACGTTTGATTTTTTCGATAAATGAGCTTTAAATGTATTTTGAACACCGCAATTTAGTTTACCGCTTGAAAATTCTGCAAAAATTCTTTAAAAGTTGCTACTCTTTATCTTTTAGTTATATAATGAATGAATTTAATTGGGTGTTATTAAGGCTAATTATTAAAAGCTGTAGTTCAGTTTTAGTTCAAAAATTAAAACTCGAGAGACAAATTGGGCGGGAAGAAAAAAAAAGTTGTATTTCGAAATTTATAGGTGAGCATTGTACTACACTTATTACACATGCATTATACACAAATATTTATTATCCTCATTTTTACCTTTCATTTGAATAAGAACACGTACATACAAATATTTGTAGGATACAATAAACACATCTCAGGTAAAGGAACTAATTATTTGTTTCCATTTTGGGGATTGACTTCACCACACGAGCATCACACCAAGATCTGTTCTTACGTGAATTGCAAATAAATAGACTCCTTATTTCATTTCCGGTTAGTACTGATGCCTGTCTTAAGATAATTTCCACACATGTTTATGAGATGCTTGTTCAGGTCTTTATTGCTTCTTAAGTAAGTGTCCAATTCATCAAGTAAGTGCTGTTGTTCGGTTGCCATGGAAGCTCCTATCTTGGAGACGAATGAGTTTTCGGAAGGGGTGTGAAGTGCTAGAGTTTCAGTGTCATGATTATTGAGTCGTGCATTTCCTGCTTTGTCAACCTCAGTGTTAAAGATGTAGATCGAATGTAAATACAAGAATCGCGGCTTTTTTACTTATTTTCCCGTAAAAGGGGAAACAAAAGAGGAAGAAAACATGAAAGAAGCTTGAATGTATCACAAAAATATCGCTAAAAACAATAAATAGAGAAATAAACAAATAAAATAATTGAATAAATAGTGAAAAAAATGAAGGTGAGTTTTGAGCAGAAGCGGACTGGGCCCTGCAAGAGGGCGGCAGCCTTAGCCTCTAAAGGGCGCAAAAAAAGGTGAAGAAAAAAAGTTCCCAAATTAAAAAAAAAACAATAATAAATTAATTAAATAAATAAAAGCAAGGGGGGAAAAAAGATTGTACATAGGTTTATGAGTTTAAAGAAAAGAAAAAAAAAGCTAAGTGAAGTCGCACAAGTTTGTGAGCGCAAAAAAAAAGTTGCACAGAAAACTAAATAAATAAATAAATTAATAAAAAAAAGTGTGAGGGCGTAAGAGCACACAGGGGCCGGTCCACCCCTGATTTTGAGGCAGGTAAATGCGTGTCCGTTAAATTGCTATTATTTGCTGTTTTGAACAGAGTCGTTAGTTAGAACGTTACTTCATTCTGAAAAGTTTAGTAACCTTCAATCGTCAATTCAAACTTGTAGTTGTTAATTTATTTTATCAGTAACCTTATTTATAGCAGACAATATAGAGCGAAATATAAATTTTTAGTATCATAAATGCATTTTCTGTAACAACAAAAAGTTCGAGTAACAAAATTGAAATCGCGAAATAAACATTTTTGAAGTCACGCAAAAGAATAATTTTAGCCGTTTTTTGCCAAATTTCTAGTTTGATTAAAATTTAAAAAAAAAGTGTTCCAGGTGAAATCTCAGGAAGGGTAAAGATTTTTACACCTGATTTATACAGTAGTACATTACACCACTGTAGGTATTCTTGCTTCTGCATATTTCAAAACACTTTTATATCCTTTGCAGGTTCGCCAGCTTTTCGGTTTCTAAGTTTTTCTTTAAAAGCGTTCTTTCTACGAAAATGTGAAAGGATTTTATATTCCTGGTCATAAACAGTAGACGTAAACCAAGATTTATTATCATAAGTCGAAATTTAAAAGACAACCGAAGTCATACAGAAAATAATAGTACATTTCTATTCCGGAAAATTCAGAAATATGTTGACACAAAAGAATATAACTTAGAAAAGTAGCAAATTAACTGTGAATCTCAAAGCTGGATATTTGGTATCGTTAATTTAAATGCATGTTTATTTAAACAAATGCACATCTATATATTATCTAAACACATCAAAAAGAATATGTAGCTGCTCACATCTGATCGAGCTTCGTCAACTCAGCAAATTTGCCAGAAATCAGATAATGGGGATCTAGATTCATTAGTAGGGGAATGTAGGGAAAGGTCAACTAACAGCTCAAAGTGAAATGGTGAAATATTTATTTTGCTTTTTGCGCTACCTATCTAATATGATTTTCACAATATAATAACGCATGTAGTCTATTTCAGTTTTGAAAAAAATATCGCTGAAAATCAAAGAATATGATAATACAAACAATTTTCAAAAAATGATACTCATATCGTAGTATTTTGTTGTAAGCCAAAAACTATTTTTGATATTATTAAATGATAAAAAGAATAACTTTAACATTTTAAATATTAATTGACACCTACTAATATGTATTCAGCGCAGCATTTATTTAATAATAAGCTTATTTGCATTTTAAATGCAAATTATACAATCAATCATGTGCATGTGGTGCAAAGTGTATGGGGCGAAGTGAAATAGTAAAGGGTAGGATCTGTTCCAAAAAACCTAAAATTTCAAATTTTGAACAAAAATTTTTAGTCTTGTGATAAAACTTATAAAAGTTTTATTAATTTAATTTCTACTTGAGCAGGAAATTAAAATTCAACCTAAAAATGAAACTTTGACAATCAAGGATTTTCACAGGTATTGTCTCATGCTGATGCGGCGAGACATAAGAGGTTGACAAGTAGCTTGAAAAATCAAGCTGAATTTTAAACTCCATGTTCTTTGTCTTCTACTGAAAACACCAGATTCACTCCAAGATAAAATTTTGAAAGTTTAGTTGCCTTAGTCTTAGTTTTAGTTGCCGTAAAAAACAATTATTCATTTGCCTCTTTAAAAGATTTATCTGCAATTTAGAGTAATATTTTTTATGATTATGATACAGCAAAAAGTATCTAATTATCTGATAAAAGTTAAGTACATAAATAATTTTGGACTTTTTCACCCTACTTTAAATCCCTCCTTATTAAGGATGATTACTTCATCATTCTTTGTAATTCACTTTGATGAAAAGTGAGAAAAAGGCCAGTAAATAAGCAATTGGACATTAGACATTTATCTTACTGGTATAAGTTTCTACTTCACGTGTTAAAGAACAAAAGATTGAATGCATTCTATTGTAGTTTTCAAGATATAAAAAAAAAACTTGATTTTTTTTTCTTGTTCTAAAAATGTCCTAAAATTTTTGAAATCTCAACTCCGACTCATTAATAGTTCTTTTCATTTACTTATTCAATCTTTTATCAAATCACTTACGCATTCATATATTAATTAATTCATTTACATTGCTTCATTTAATAATTCTCTTATTTATACATTTATTCACTTATTTTCTTGTTCATTTACTTTTATTAACTGATTTATTTTCCACATTTATTAACTCGTTTATTTATTTACTTGTTCGTTTAGTGTTTCATTTCCATTTCATTTATTGTTTCATTCTCTTTTCATTTATTCTTTCAATCTTTTATTTACTTATTTGTTTGAACAAAAATATCTTAATTATCTAGCAGAAAAATATTTCATTTTTCGCTTAGCCCCATGAAAAAAGAAGTGAAAAATTTCCACCTTTTTTGGGGGATACCAATTTACTGCCAAAAATATGAAATACTGTTTCAATGCAAGTTTATTATAAAATATATTATTCTTTATTTATGTACCGTAATTTGAGAACAAATTTCCAACTAGTTCATTTCGAAATAATTAAGTTATATTAACTATTTCACTTTGTCCCACATTCCCCTACAAACTTTTTTTTAAATGTCATTTTAAGTAATTTAAATGTCATTTAATAATGATTAAGAAATTGAATAGTTTATTTTTTAAACAGCCTTTTCTTAAGTATTGGTGATCATAAGCAAACATCGAAGTGGAACAGATGAATAAAAAGGTCGTTTCAAAATTAAATCAACAAGTATCGAATAAACAAAAAACTTCAACATGTTAGAAATTTCTAAATATATTATTAACAAAGGGGAAAAAACATTGTTCTTAATGCAGAAAGGAGCTACCAAAAATATTTCCTTTTTTTTACAGCAAAACCTTTGCAAATTTTATTAGCGGCCCATTAGATAAGTCTAGAATCAGTGATGGATTCCCCATGTCACAAATATTGCATTGGAGTTGTTTCTTTCCATCAAAAGGGCTAGTTTTAGTCAATGAAATTGGTAGAATAAGCAAGAAAAAAAAAACATAGTTCCTGAAAATGTTTATATTTTCCCAACATTTAATTTTTAATTTTTTTTTTAAATGTCTGATTTCAAAACCAAAATGTTTCATTGTGTGATGACACAAGTGATGAAAGCCATCTTGAACTGGTGTGCGCGATGATCTTTTCTGGCATTTTTTTCCCCTTGGTCCAAAGTCAAAAATGAAATATTTTTCGAAAAAAATCTTTTCGATTCGATTGCAAAAAATATTTTTGATCAAATAAATGAGCATATAAAGGAATGAATGAATAAATGAAAATATAATGAAATAATAAATAAATTTATTAATAAATAGGTGAGGAAAATTAAATGAGTGAATAAAATAGGGAATGAATAGAAAATTAGCGAATGAATGAATAAATAAGTGAGTTAATTTAATAAGTTAAATAATTAAATTTATAGTTGAATACGTAAGCGATGTAGTAAATGAGTGAATGAGTAAGCGAAATGAACTACTGCATTTTGCCCCTCCCACTTTATCCCGTATGCACTTGCTTAATTTCAAAAAACTTTTACGATACAAATAAGCTTAATAGTAACAAAATAAATACTGCACCTATTATTAGTAGGTCTGAAATAATCAACAACAAGAACTTCATCATTTTCTAATAGCAAACATATTTTTTAACTTACAACAAAGCACTACAAATTTCGTATCATTTTTTAAAAATTTGCTAGTATTATCATATTCTTTGATTTTCAGAGGCAATCTTTTCCTGACTAGAATAGATTACATTTGTGCTACATAGTTAAAATATTGCCAAATAGGTGGCGCTAAAAGCAGAGTAAATATTTCTCCGTTTCACTTTGCCCCACATTCCCCTAATTAAAAAAAAATGAAGTTACTTAAAAAATGTATGTCCAAATGTTGAAATCGATCTTTTAAAGGAAGAAACAACTGAATGTTTGATTCAAGCATTGCTTTTACTGAAGCGCTAAATGGGCAAATATTTGATAGCAAAGTAAATCAGAATGTCTAATATATTTCTTAATGGGTACAGCAATATTTGTTTAAAAAATCAATCCTGAGCGTTTCAGTGGTCCAAGTACATACCAAATTGAGTTTGTGTTCACCCAATGTTACGAAGCAAATATAAATAAAAAAGAGTCAATGACATAGATTAAAAAAATATCCTGTCAACAAAATTCCGAAAAATAATAGGTACGTTTCACATTGTTTTTAAAATCTCCATGGTCTTAGCAGCATTCAAGTAAGCTTCCATAACGAAAGTATTTGTTTTTTTAAGTTTTAAAACCAACTTTATTTTTAAATTAAAATCAAAACAAATGCATAATTGGCGTAATAGAACAACAGCTAGGAAACCTTGTTTTTTTTTTTTTTTAATTTACGTTGGCAATTTAAATTTTAATCGCAAAAATGTGTGTAACAATTCGACAAAAGAAAGAAAAATAAGTTCTAACAAGATTGCTTAAAGTGATTTAACATTCCCCTATCTCCACCATTATCCCTCTCCCTAAATATTTAAGCCTTAACGTTCTAAACTATTTTTTTTAAACTAATGTAATACTAGGTCTCTGAAAACAAAAGAAAAAAATAAAGACAGAAAACAAGAGGAAATTATATAGTTTCTTTTATGTACTAATGGTAGATGATTAAGGATAGATAAAACGAACAACACTAGAGATGGAAGTACTATCTCTGAAAGAATCATATTTTCAAAATGGGTTTAAAATCTTCCTTATCTATTTTTTTGCTATGAGTCTCAACTGCTGTAGTTAAGCCTGTTTACCTGCTACCTATTTACAAAACCCATTATTATGAGTGTGATAACCATTTTCATGGAAAGTAGTGTTCTTTGTTCGAAAAGAGGAAATCACTCCTTTTATTGATGCCATTCCAAACGGTTCAAAACATGAAATAATATCAGATTAAAATCTAATCTTCTGCTGGGACCCTTCTACATTTTTTATACTGTTAAAAATGCTATTTGCAAAATAGCAATGCAAATGGGAGTTTTTTTTTTTTTTAAGTTAGGTTTTACGTTTGATTTTATGTTAATAATTTTTCCTTTGCTTGTACCGTTCTTACTATCAGCGAAAATTATCATAATTAATCCCTTTATCTTTAGATTTTTAAAGCACAAAAATAAATTAAGAAATAAATAAAGGAGTATATATTTAATTACCTTCATTTCAGAAATCGCCAAAAGCAGTTTGAGCGTTTTTTTCCCTCATCATACTTATTTTTTTGTGAACTTCGTATTTGATGTTTTGCAATTATAAAAAAAAGGTTGCTTTGATGAAAACTAAAAAAAAAAAGAACAAGACTGCGAACTGAAATTAGCTTAAAATACAATTTAAATTACAATATATTAAATTCATATATTTAATAGAAAAATAAGTAAATATAACAAGGATAGTAAAAGGATCTTATAATATTTCTCCTAAATTCAACCAGCGGAATGAAGTAAAATCGCTGATTGAATAAAAATATCAATAACACTCGCATGCATTTAAACTATAGCTAAAATGGTAACAATATATGTAAAAAAATGCATGTGAAACTAGAAAAAGATCGTTCCATTATTGAAAACGGATAACAGACATACGCAAGCAAATCGTGCAAGTTGATCAACTGCAACAGATCATATGCTAAAAACCCAAAGGGGAAGAGAGAGGAAATTTTCCAAGACTGGTCTGGGCACTCACATACGCGCGTAAGTATTGTAGTTCTAAAAATCAGTAAGTAAGGTAAATGAGGTTTAAAAATCAGTAAGTAGTGAAGAGCTAAAGCATAAACTACAATAGATCTGAAGATCAGGTTTCAACTACAGTGGACAGCGGTCAATTGAATCAATGGTTAATTGAATTAACCGCTTTAATTAATCAAATCGTCTAAAACAGAGCGGAATCCAGCTATATTGAACTAGCCGCTTTATTGAATCAGCCGCTTTATGGAATCAGAACTGTTTGGAGCAAAAGTGATTCATATAAACGGCGGCTACTGTGGTCTGGTTTCGGTGTCCTTTAAAGGTTTTACTAGCTACGTCGCCCGGCTTTGCACGGTCCAACTCGGGAAAAAAGTTATGTCTAGTGACGCGTCTTCAACAATCAGGCTTGAACAAAAAAAAAAAAAAATCAGTAAAATTTTCTGGCAGATTTCGGAAAAATAACCGAAAAGTAAACATTTTAAATCCCCCGATTACAGAAGAAGCTTTTAAAACAAAACCCAGAATTAAAAAATGGCAACAGATATTTGGTCTCAATGATTTTCTTCACGCTATAAATTTTAATAAAAGCATTGTTGCGGAAAGTTAAGATGAAGCACTGAATAATCATTTGAATGGGGGAAATAATTCAAAAAATAAGGATTTTAAGTTGCAATCTAAGTGTCATAATCAATAGTTTTTAATTGATATCTCCGCTAATTATTATCGGAGGATTATGTTAAATAGCCAAACATAAAAAGATTACGAATCCATCGATACCTGGTTCAATGGTCAGTTCACTGTCATTCGGGAGAAGAAACTTGGTAGATGTCTACATAGATACATAGGTACATACATACGCTCAGTTTTTAATTATATGAGATGTTATTGGAAGGGAGGGGGAAGAAAGCAATAGGAATGTCTAAAAATAAATTTTGCTCTTGTAGATTAAAATGTGTGCATTTATCGACTTTCAGTTAATCATTGCCAAAAAAATTGAAAGGTAGCGGATAATCCGCCCCAGGATAAACCACTAACGGATAATCGGGAGTTTACTGTAAATAAATAAGAAACTAAACGCACCGCCCTCTACCCCCCCCCCCCCCCCCCCACATACACAAAAGAGAAAAAATCATGCATTTCAAAATTGTTTTAAAAATTCATCTAAATACTGGATTTTAAAAACTTGTTTTTTGAATTTTTCGTATTTTGTATCATTTTGAACTTTCTAGAAAAATATAAGTGCTTTCTTTCAGATACATTGATCTATTTTAAACTGTAACTTCGAAATTGGTGTGTTAATCACCTCTCAAACGTAATAGAAAATCTGATGCATTTCGATTGCTTTGTCTATGCAAACATTATGAATATTTTTTTTTTTTTTTTCAGAAATGAACAGTGTTCGACACCACATCGGTTAACTGATTTGATTTTCTTCTTAAACCTGCAACAACTGCTGAAGAAACAAGGTTAACGTTTGTGGTAATTAGCTTTTTATACATTCCGAATAGAAAAACAAAATTTCAAATGTAAAGATTCTTTCTCCATCAAATTTTACAAATCATGTATGGAAAGGGAAGAAGTGCCACAATACGAAACATTTAATTTTCTTTTGTTTTTCGCTTAAAAGGCTTCAAATGACGATATCTTCTTTGGAAAATATAGACAGATTTTTTTTTTCGAATATTAACCACTGGAGTGCACAACAAACTTACTTTTCTTAATGCAAATTGCCTGAAGAGCTCAACTTCAATCGCTTCTCCTGTAAAATTTCATTTCTTCGTATTGTGGCACTCTTCTTCCAAATGAGCGATATATTGTACGCTAAAATTGTTTCCATATGTTGCATATACAAACAATTTATATGGAATGACATGGTACGAACGACATCGTTGGCTACATAAAGAAGTTAAGGATATTTTTACTATAATAAAGCTCAAAGTCTCTCTGTCAGGATGTCTGGATGTCTAGACGTCTGGATTTCTGGATCTCTGTGACACCCATAGCGCCTAGACCGTTCGGCCGATTTTCATGAATTTTGGCACAAAGTTAGTTTGTAGCATGGGAGTGTGCACCTCGAAGCGATTTTTCGAAAATTCGATTTTGTTCTTTATCTATTTTAATTTTTAGAACATTTTCCGGAGCAAAATTATCATAAGATGAACGAGAAAATTACGAAATTATCATGGCGTGGAATGGGAGAGCGAATAAACATAGCCAATTGGTGAGAGATTCGTCATCCATTATTTGTAAATATACAGGCGAAACGAATGATCTCTTAATTTTCTACTACGGGCAAAGCCGTGCGGGTACCACTAGTATAAAATAATGTTTTGTTACAAAATACGATGTAACAACGTTTTGTCACACCAAATTTGCAGATTACTGAAGACACGTGCTTTGGGGTTTCGTGCAACCATTGTTTTTTTAATGCAACGAAGTATGAACTTCGGAATGAAAAGTGTTCCGAGAAAAGGTTCGATTAAGTTTCGCTTTTCTCGGATCACTTTTCATTCTAAAGCTCACACTTCGTTACATTGAAAAAAGGATTCCATAAAACCCCAAAACACGTGTCTGCAGTAATTTGCAAATTTTACTCGATAAAGCGCTGTTACATCTAATTTTGCAAATTTTAATCGATAAAGTGCTGTTACATCTAATTTTACTTTTCAAGCACTGAGGTATTTATTCAATTCTTTTCATATTACATTGCTATTGTAGAAAAATATTCCAGGTAACACACGTACCACTTAAACGTTTCATAAACGTTCTAAAATGATTGTCACAACGTTGACAAACATTTTACAACGTTTGTGAAACAAAGTGGGACTGCATGAGCATTTTCTTTCAAAATCCTCTTCAATTGTCTTTAGTTCCTAAAGAAAGTTTGTATTGGTGCAATTATCATTTGCAGAATATGAGCAAATTACCTTTCCCGAAATGACCTTTAAAAACACACATTTATTTCGTATATCGTAGTTTTCCTCCTAATGTGAAATGATTCCTGTCTTAAATTAATCAGGCAATGCAATTTGTATTTACAAGTATATACTCCATCTTTTCAATTGCATTGTGGAAAAATCCAACCTCGTTGTGTATCTTTGACTCGTGAATCTTTTGACACTTTGTGACAAAAGGGGAAGGGGTCAAAAATATTGGAGTAAAAGTGTGACGTCATTTATTGACATACCTTTACATTATTATGAGGCTCAAGCTTTTCTATTATTTTTTAGAGATACATCCAATTAAGAAATATACGCGTCCGTTTTCATTTAATACCTCTCGTATGTTAAAAAGAGGTAGCTGTCCCGCATCGAATAACTTCCATCTAACTTGCATCATTTGCACTGGTGATTGAATCTTTTTTCCTTCAAAAAAAAAAAAAAAAAAACTTTCGAAATACCCTACCTTATTAAATCATAAACGTATATTTCTTTTAACTTTCAAAAAACTAAGTTTTGCATTGTTTTTTTTTTAAAGAGAAACTGAAAGGGAAAAAAACACTATTTTCTTTCTCTATTACTAGATTCATTTGCACTTATAGAGTATTTCTAACTTTGTGCAAAAGTTAAGCTCTTGGGCTTTTAGCATCACAAGATTAAAACATGTTGTGTTTTTTATTGCAGCTAATATCCAATAAAGATAAAACCCCAAC
This sequence comes from Uloborus diversus, assembly GCF_026930045.1. Classification (NCBI taxonomy): domain Eukaryota; kingdom Metazoa; phylum Arthropoda; class Arachnida; order Araneae; family Uloboridae; genus Uloborus; species Uloborus diversus. The sequence goes on along the minus strand of NC_072732.1, from coordinate 83,047,742 downwards.
ACCTTTTTTGTCAAAAGAAAAACAAGAAAACTGATAACAGAAAGTACTAAGACTATTTTTACGAAGAGTTTTCTTTGTTTTGCGTGTAATCTCATATAGCATTATTTAAGTACCAGCACATGTTGCTAATGTATCTGTGTAGGAGCAATACCTTATGACATTATATGGATGTAGAGAAGGATATAATTGCGTTCAAGTTAAACCACGAAGTTTGTTTTTACCAGACTGCAAAAAATAATCTTTACTAATAATAAAGCTGAAAGTCTCTCTGGATATCTGGATCTCTGTCTGTCTGAATGCCTGTGACGCACATAGCGCCTAGACCGTTCGGCTGATTTTCATGAAATTTGGAACAAAGTTAGTTTGTAGCATGGGAGTGTGCTCCTGGAAGTGATTTTTCAAAAATTCGATTTTGTTCTTTTTCTATTCCAATTTTAAGAAAATTTTACCGAGCAAATTATCATAACGTAGAACCGTAACATTGGCGAGCAAATGAACATAGCAAATTGGCAAGAAATTCGTTATCCATTATTTGTAAATATACAGGCAAACCGAATGACCTTTTAACTTTCAATTACGGGCAAAGACGTGCGGGTACTAGTAGTGCTTAATATTACGCAAATAATAGTTTCATAATGTCACGAACGCTCATACTAGTTATTTAAAAATAGCGAAATGTATAGTAGCTTAGTTACGAAACCGCAATAAAAGTAATGCCAACATAAAACCTTTACACATCACATACAAAGTACACTGAACTATTTCTATTCTGAACACTCATGGGACCGAACAAAAGTGTTCAGATTATGGGGGTGTTCATTATAGAGGGATATTGAATAATGCATGTATATGTGTTTTGCCTAGTGAGCTATGCCAGTTTACTGAGAAAGATCCTGAATTTTGGGTTGGTGGCTGGTGCAATGTCAGAAGGACCTACAGTGCTGGCCAAATTATTCGACTAAGAATGTTTTAAAAGCAAAATCTTTATTGATTACATAACTATAGACACATTAACGAACAGTTAAATAATTATCTAATATTTAGTATGCATTCCCTTGTACTTGATGAGCATTTTAAGTCTTTTTTCAAAATACTTTTCACAAAGTTTACACCATTTCTTAATTTTTTGAAAAAGGAGCTATAAAATTGTTTATACTCACTATTATTGTATACTCACATACACATAATCACTAATTACCTAAAACTAACTTTAAATATAACAGAACACGCTAATAAAAAGATCTAGTGAACTGTTTAAGCTGATTGAGGTTATGTTCCTGGTAGGTAGATAAAAAAGAACATAAACAAAGCAGACAGTGCTGCCACCTGCAAACATTAAATTATGCTAAAATAACGTAATAATCAGTGTACAGTATGTACTGTACTTTAACAGTAAAATAAATAGTATTTTAGTACAAATAGCTTTTAAAAAAAACTCTAATAATTCGGCCAGCACTGGAAACTCTTGCATTTCATTCTTTCTTTTTAGTTTAAAAAGCTTCACATAATATTCAACAATGAAATGCTACAATGCAGCTATTGGTATAATGCCTGGAGAATAAAAAAAAGTAATTTTTAATCTTTTTTTTTTTTTTTTTTTTGCATGGTGTATTTTCGTGCAAGGTACGCGCTCTCATCCAAGTAAAAATGTTGCCGCTTTTTTCTTGAAGGTAATCGTAGGTTAAAAGTTCTGAATACTATTTTATACAATGGATGGAATCTTGAAACGTTGTCCAGTGGCAGAAACTTCATGCTCATATTGCTCAACTGAATGATTTTATGCGATGGAGTATAATTATGCAGGAAAATAATTTTCTTCGTCCTCTCTCCATCTTCCTCTTAATTCCTTTCAATCATTGTGATAAAATTGTGAATATTTCAGGTTTTCCAATTTGATTCATAGGAATTCCCGAGTACCGATTGTAACATGTTCAGTATATAGAGAGTTAATAATTGAACGGGGTTGAAAATAGCGTTCATGGGGTTCATAAATAGCGTTCATGGGGTTCGAAAATAGCGTTCATGGGGTCTAGGGTGTTCATATTATAGGGTGCTCACAGTACAGAGAGGTCAGCCTATGTTAAGTCTATGGAGTTTCGCCTGGACCATCAAAATGTGTTCAGAATATGGAGGCGTTCACATTAGGGAGTGTTCAGATAGAGTCCACTGTAAAGAACGAAATCATAGAGTGCATATGTATATAATATACTTAATGATAAAAGTAAAGGATGAACTTCCTAGCGTAATTAGAGAATATATATCTTTCGGGGAAAAAAAAAAGATACATTTTGCATGTAGACTATAGATCTGTGCTGTGAGCATGCATTGTAATTTTAACTTTTTGTTAATCTGCAAAAGACTTGAAGATTTTGTCTATGTCTTTCCTTCGCTATCTATGAGTTTTTCTACGCATTAAATAAAACTATTTATCGCTGTACGTGAGTTTTCTGCAAGTTAAATATATTGCAGAAAATAAAGACAACAGTAATTTGATCTCAAGAGAAATTGTATAAAAAATAAAAGTTAGACGCTCTTAAAAATTTTTCATCGTAAGCAGCCTAACCTAAACCACACAATAGGAATTTCGGAAGTTCAGCACTGTGTTTCAATGACAAAAATGTGTTGTTGAAGTCAGATGCCTAGAGTCACTATCGTTGCTTCTGATACGCAGAGCACGTAATCTTGCAATTTCATGTTAAAAATTTCTCCTGAACTAACTTTCAGATTGATATAGAAATTGGAAATAATCAATTGAAAGAATTTATACTGTTTATAAAGAATAAGCATATCCGTCATGTGCTTGAAATATTATGAATTTCGGTATATAGAAGCATAATTTTTACAAAAAGAAAAATCTTTGTGAACATCAATATTATAATCTGCTCGGTTATTCCCTATTTCAGGCTGATGAGTCCATAACAAGGACGCAACTGCACTCTCCGAATGGGAAAATTGGACTGCCGGTATACTGCATGTGGAACATGTTATTCGTTTTTGCGAAGTTGAAATTAATGTCGTTATTTGAATTCTTCGTTCAGTTTAAAAGACGGATATTCTCAATAGTCACGAAAGGCAGTCTTGGCACATTTACCTTAAATTTGTCAAACGGATTTCTCAACTTATGTCTTAACAGAAAATAAATACCGTAATAAGCTTAATGCTGAACTTATCATCCATAAACTTTTATATTAAGTATAACTGCGGAAATAAATTAACTACACACATTTCATTTCATTCAAATTTAAAGTATAAAATTTTGTTTGAAACGAGATATTAAAAAAAAAATTGTTACCATTTGAAGTCATTAATTGCGATGCACGTTATTTGAAAAAAAAAAATATATTGCGAGTTTGTTGCATTGTCAGAATGTTGCATTTTAACTAAACTATTAAAGAGAATAGACGGGTTCCTCGAAAAAATAGGGACACTACAAAGAGCTCAACTTAACAAAAAATAAAATAAAATAAATAAAGAAAGAAACTTGAATAAAGTAGAAACATAAATAGGAAGGAGCATATTTTATTTTTATAGTTAAAATTTTTAAACTAAAAAAATGCTATTTGCATTTATTCATATTAATTATCATACGTTACAAACTATTTGTTTACGAAATTAAATGCTGCTTGCTTATTTTTTGAAGAAAAAAAAAGCTTACTGCCTAGAATTAAAAATCAGAAATTTGGATTTCCCAAAGCTTGGCTCAATGCTTCGTTTTTGCAGTATTCAAAATGTTTTCTTCAAGATTTGAGTAAGTTTGGTCAGAAATCTTTCTTTAACAATTCTTTCTTCATTCACTTGCGTTTTTTTTTTTTTTTACTAAATTGACGGAAGAACTAATTTACGTACACTAGCACTTCCATTTTTTCTCACAATTTAATTCCATCTTGGACAAACATTCTAAAGGTTTCCAATACAATAGTTTTAGATCTCAAAAGTTCCCATTTTAATCACTTGTTTTAAAAATTGTTCTCTCACTTTAGCAGATTTTGTCAAAACAGGACATGCATACTGTAGAAAAGGTATAAATTCAATAAAGACTTATAACGATTTTATTTTCTCTTTTGTATCTTTCTACCTTGTAAATGAAGAATAATGTTTAATTTTGCTGATACGTTTTATTTTTCAAGAAAATCTGCCGAAACTTTTTACGTCCCACAGGTTCATTATTGAATTTGTATGGAATAATTTAAAAATAATTGAAAAATGTCCTTTTTATTTTTTTAATCTCAAAGTATTCACACATTTTCTTGGCAGTATGTCTCGAAGTAAAATCAAAAGTCTTAGCACTTATAAGTTAATTGTCATAGGAATTTTACTTTTTCATTTGGATGGAGGATTGGAGGGAAATGGGGCAAGAACTGATTTCTTGACTTCAAATTGTTTTAGGGTGGAACAATACGAAACAGGGATTTCCGATATAAAAATATTCAGTGTTAATATGAGACTGCCGTAGATAGGTAAAGGGTAATTTCTGCAAATTTTTCATTTTTTATTTTGTCATCTGTTGTACATTTGCTTTATTGTACAAACTTGCTTATTTGGTTTCCACTGAAAAAAAGCACGAAAAACACGTCTAATCCTCACATGTCCTTATCGTTAGTATTGAATCCAACATACATTTCTTGAAGTATCTCGAAAACTCATTTCTGCAGATACTGCCGTTTACCTGCGCTCGGCAGAGTACCTTAATGACATGATTTTTAAGTCATTTTCACTGTTATTTTTTATTTATTTATTTTTTTAAAGAAAAATATCAAATCTCCGATTGTACCCCATCAATGGAGTAAAGACTGGTTCAAAACATAATGAAATTCTGGAAAAATAAATTTTCTGGGGAAAAGCAATAGATATTTTATTTCCATAACTCAAAGTTTGATTACTGTTCATAGACTTCATCTAGAAATTCGGCTTCCTCCCCGATTAAACTGAACCTGTCATGGACCAAGAAGAAAAACTTTTCTCATTAAATCCACTATTTCCTTTTCCGAGGTTAGAAATTACATAGTTGAGTGTGGAAAATCAACATCTAAAGCGTCTTATGTATTGGTCACCAAAGAAATAACCATTTTAAAGGTTTTTTCATGCGTATTGTTTCCTTGCATTGATACTATTTCGGCATTCTCAACCCGTAAAAACGACTTTAGAAATGTTTCTTTTTTTTGGGGGGGGGGGGAGGGTTTTGAGTAGGGGTTGCTTAAGTAGATAGGTCCTCTGCTAAACTAATACCTAGTCATGGGAGTGGGTTTATATTGAGCAGAAAACTTTTTTGAAACGAAGTTTCTTTCTAGTACAGGTTTTGCTTCTAGAAATAGTTTTGTCTCTGGAGCGGTGTATGCGCTCGGAGAAACAGACATGCAGGTCTGTTTCTCCGGGTTCGTCTAAATGCACCAGTGCTCGACCACTCTCAAAAAATGGTCAAAATAACATAAAACATCTAGAAGTAGTATGTGTGTATTTTAAATCGGATATGACACAATCTCTTTTTGATTACGCTGCGTTTAAAGGGCTTGGCCGATAATGTGTGTTTTTTTTTTTTTTTAATTTACATAATAGAATTATACCTTCAAAAGCTTTTGGAAGAGGGTGCTTCACGTAAAACAGGCTCACGATCAGCTACATCTTTCCAAGTCTTCAAACATATTTTCCTTTTCTCTTAAAAAACTACTAATTCATTTTTGACTTATGTCTGCTGCCCTCTGACTTCATCTTTTCATATTCGCCGAAATGCTTGCCCTTTCCAGTTCTCAAAACATTTCATCCGCCTTGTCACTCCCCCATTGTAGAGAACGCATGAACTTTTTCTCCATTTATCTCAAGAAGGTTAACTGTTCACAGGAACATGATCTCGTTCATTGACTTATTTTCCTTCCCTTACTCCTAGCATCCCGATCACTGTTTCATTATGTGTGTGTGTTTACACGGATATCATATAGGTTTTTCCCATAAAATCCCTATTTCACTAAGTTTTCTCAAGAGAAATTTTAGACACTCTCCCCCCACTCCTCAACGCATCTTTTACTAACTATAGAGAGTCCTAGTGCATTTTGTAAAAGTTCCCTTACTGGTTTCAGTCACAATTATATTCTTACTATAGAGACATTTCCAATATATATTTATTCAATAATTTTCTTTTGCTTAAAATTCTGTCAAAATTTTGCAAACAAAAGAATATATTTACTGTAAATTTTTCTCAACACTTCCCCTCTGTAACAAATGCTTGAACGACTTAAAACAAGGCTGAATTGTTTTCTCCAAGGCCCTACTCAACCGATAAACCACATCTGTGGTAGGGATGGGGGATTCTGGGATGTAATGTAATGTATCGGCACAATTCTTCAAGAAAAGGAGAAATATTTAATTTATTTATTTAAAAAAGAAAATAGGCTGAAAGTGACTTGCAGTTTAAAAATGAAACCATGTTACAGATGCTTATAATCAATTGAAACTCAAGTTAAAGGTATGGGTTGTTTATTTATGGAAGCATATTTGCATGGAAAAACACATAATGATAACTCGTGCAAACAAAAATCCAACGGACAAGCCTTATCAAACACCAACCAATAATTTTATTGCAAAAATAAGTTAATTTATAAATTTCCAGACAGATGTGCCCATATTAGATGATTCGGAAGTCCTACGTTATTCTCGTACAATAAAGGCAATTTTTAATGCTCAAAATGCAATTTAAAACCCTAAATTTTATTTTGTCTCAAATAATTACATTTGAACCTTTTCAAAGATTAAATTTTCATCGGAAACAAAGAGAAGATTCCTGAAAAATAGCAGCTGCACTCATAATAATGTAAACAATGTCTGCTGCTGGAATAAAAATGAGTAAAACAAATTAGTAGCAGTTTTATGGTTAAGCAAGTTTTGGAGACGCAAGCTTACACATTATGTTTGCATTTGTTATACGTAGCTTACACGAACAGGTTAGTAACAATTTCAAGAGATTAATTTTATTTTAAACAATGATTTTTTCCCAGTGCATAAGAATTACAGTCATTCAGGGTAACTTTTATCCACAACTTCCCCATCTTAAATTGCCCCACTCAAATTTAGATAGTTTCCTTGTATTTGATAGTATAAAACGGGAGAAAAGGATTAATTAATTGTAGAGAATGTATCTATTTTTTAAATGAGCGAGGCATATTTTGTTTCTGGAACTTAGCTTAAAATGTTAAAAAGTTATGTTTGTCATGATTTGCAGTCTTAGTTGGTTAAGAGAATATTGATTAGATACTAGAAAGTGAATTGATTGATTAAGCTTTTTGGTGCTAGAGCTTTAATAGGCTATAGTGCGCTTAGAAAGTGGTATATAGGAAAGTAGGCTAATTTAGTTCTGGACATAACTTCTTGTTGGAAATGAAAATTGTACAAAAAAGTGCCAGATTAAATAAATAAATAAATAAAGGAATGAGGTGTGCGTACCAAGCTCTATCGAACAAAAAATGTTTATTGAAATCACTTACTTAGAACGTTATTGGAGAGGACAATTCAACAAACCTACATATTTATATCTAATAACACCTTTCACATTCTTGAATTTTTTAAAAAATATTTATTGAATTATTTCTTTTTGACTTTAAAACTTACTCAAAAAAAAAAAAAAAAAAAAAAAAAAAAAAAAAAAAAAAAAAAAAAAAAAAACATTAGGCTTACTTTCAAGCTTTGAGAAAACTTTCTGAGAAATTACTAATCAATAACAAAAAACATATTTCCTGCATTTTTAAGCACTTTTATTATTGTCACGGAAAAACTGATGCCTTCTTTTGCTTATATCTCAACTAGATCACTTAGAGACTTCGGGATTTCACTAAATGATTTGCTTAATCTTAAGGAACAACTTAGCGCTAAAAATTTCAATTCTAAAATAAAATTATCATTTCGGTTAGGATGGAAAATAGCAAATTTCATGTAATTTCCCCACTAAATGTTTTTATAAAACCCATTGTTACAAATTTTGCTGCCTTACAGCAGTAATATTAATAGTAGTCATAATAAAAATTTTGAATCAAGCCTTCTGTATAGCGAGCATGAAATTTATCCATTATCATTGCTTTCTTCACCACCACCCTAGTGTGGTGATGCGTTCTTAGGATTTTTATTCTCATCTATACTAGTAATTGAAAACGGGGCTAAGTAAAAACAAATATTAGGATCTTTATCGCGAGTAACTTGTAGGTTGTGAAATATGAATTAGTTTCGCAAACCTTTAGAGTTCTCATTAAATTAGCTAGGGCTCGACCGATGGCATTTTTTGGCCGATGGGCCGATGCCGATTGTTGGCCGATTGTTCAAAGATGGCCGATGGCCGATGGCCGATTGTTTTCCTCCAAATGGCCGATTGCCGATGGCCGATGGCCGATGCCGTTGGCCGATGGCAAAAAAAAAATTAGAAATAAATTGATAACAATGTCAGGGATTTAAAGGATCATTGATTCATTTCACTCTACTTCCTTTCTACGAATAAGGAATTGTAATCACAAAAAAAAAATCAGATTTCGATCTAAATTTCTATTTTACGATCACCCAATTGAAACTTCACAAGTTTTTTTTGGCACATTTGTACACGCATATGTACCTAAGAACATATAGATGACTGAAATATCCATTTTGAACGCATCCTTAGTTAATTATCGTAAATTCTCTTGTGATGTTTTCATGCGCGTAAACTTGCGTCACTCAAAAACGTTATGAAATAGTAAGTTGAAAACACATACGCACGTGGTATGATCTAAAAGTTCGAGGGCAAGTTGTATAAAACCTTACCCTGAATAGTTCACATTACCGAAGTACATCTATCTACAAAATAGTCACCTTGAACGACTATGCACTTGTGCCAACGTTCGTATAGCTTTTAGAAGGACTCCTGGAAGACATTTATCGCAACCTCTTGCGCTACTGCTTTAACTTCGTCGTGGGGAAGAAGGCGACTTTCATGTTGAGGATGCACGGTTTGATTGGTCAATACTCTGATATGACAAACAAATAACATAACGTTTTATCGGACTTAGCTCCGTGTGACTTTTACCTGTTCCCAGCAAAAAAAAAAAAAAAAAACATTTGCATGGACGCCGCTTTCTTTCGTCAGGAGAAGGTAAAGCAGCTTCACAGAACGTAGCGAAAAATGGCTTCCAGGAGTGTTTCCAAAAGTTATATGAACACTGGCAGAAGTACATAGTAGTTCAAGGGTAACCTTTTGAAGGTGGATGTGCTTCGGTAATGTGAACTATTCTGGGTAAGGTTTTATACAGCTTGTCCCCGAATTTTTGAATCGTACTACGTACAATCTGTATAGGGTGTAGTTATACTTCTGCTTTTTTGACTGCTGTATGATGGAGGACAAAGAACAACAGCTATAAAAAAAAAAGAAAAGAAAAAGAAGAAAAACAAAGAGACTGTTTAATAAACAACTGATTTTTTTTTTAATTGAACATATAACTAAGATTTCAGTAATATTATAATAATGTATGGATTTAGGTACACTGAACACAGTTAAAAACATTAAATTATATTGTTTAATTATTCGAAAAGTAAATAAATAAATAAGAATAAAACTATGAAACCGTCAACAAATTACGCAATTAAAGTGGAAAGATTGCACGTAGACATTTTTAGTCATCAAATTAAACAAAAAAGGTAACACATAAATTACAATATTAAATCATAATAGTTATATTTTTATACTTATTTAAAATTTATGAACTGAAAAGTTTGCATTTTTCATAAAGGCTATAAACAGTGGCATAAATTTTGCGAAAAAAAGAAATAGCCATGAAAAGAGCGAGGTTCTTAAAACGCAGCCACAATAAACAAACTCAATATTTAGACCAAGTTAATAACTGAATACATATACTACTCGATCTGATGTTTGCACACGTAATATTGAACAATTTGATTATTTAATCTCTTGTGAAGCACTACAAACAAATTCAAATTAAATTTTTCAACTAAACAATAATTTTCTGAAATTCAAAAATTTGCATAATAGAAAATCCTTGAAACTGTTCTATAACATACTATTAAAAATATGATGAAAACAAAAATAACTTATTCATTGATTTTATACAAATACATAAAAATAGTTACTTACAAACAGAAAAAAAAAATCGATCGCTATTAATGATGCCAAAAAGATAGCGTATTACGAAATATAGGTGAAACAAGTATAAGAAATACGCAAAATGATATTTCTTGATCAAAATAAATAATTGCTAAATATTTAAGAAATAAAGTAAGACAAAACAACGTAAGTAGAAGCACAAATTTGTAAATTACAGCAGACACGTGTTTCGGCGTTCCAGGGAACGCCTTTTTTGGCTTTTGACTTTTGTCGGATGTCTTTTCATCCATAAGCTCATTATTTTTTGCATTGAAAAAGGCGTTCCCTGGAACGCCGAAACACGTGTCTGCTGTAATTTACAAATTTGTGCTTCTACTTACGTTGTTTTGTCTTACTTTACTGTTCAGTACAAAGGTATTTATTTATCTTATTTAAGAAATGCTTGAAACGACGAGTGTGGGTTAGGGGGCCACCCTCTGATTTTGGAGTAACTCACAACATTAAACTTCGACCCCAACTTCGGCCACGTTTTTTTAGTACAGAACCGCTACCACCAACGCCTCAAAGAGTTTCTGAAGCTACTTCAGCATTTCCGAAGAAAAAAATTCAGAAGTCCTTTTGATTTCCGAGTTATGCCACCATTGAAAACGTCTTTAATCAATTTCTTACATTAATGCTCTAAATTCTTCCTAAACGATAGATAAAGCTTGAAAAGAAACTCTAATTTATGGATGATGTTAGTTTTAAGCAACTCGGAAGTATAACTATAGTTTAATTTCAGAATTTGAGGAGGGGGAGGGGAAAGTGTTCTCGGAAATAAAAAAAAATAGTGGTAAAAAATCGAGTTCAAAATAATCATAAACATTGAGCAGAAAAACCCTTTTAAAACTTGCACCCGAGTTTGTTTTGACATGCAGTGGCGGATTTAAAATATAGCAAATGTTGCAATTGCGCGTGAGGCCCCATAACCATAGGGGAACCGTAGGAGTTACAACAATGCTTATGATAAATGTTTTACAACTTCTGTGATAGAGAAATAGCGCCCCAAAATGTATTTCGACGGGCCCCAAACTTGTAGCTCCGCGAAAACGATACAGAAAAGACTGCATTACTGTGATTCATATTACAAATATAGAAAAATTAAAAATTACCTTCGGTTCAACGGGAATCTAACAAAATGAAACAAAACCGGTTTCGCCATCTCATATTTGTTTCCATAGTCTCCAATTCGGCAATATATCACCAAATGATCGTCAGTCTGAGACGGTATATGAGTTTTGCATTGAAATAAGTAATTTTTTATCCACAAAAAATGAGTAAAGAGGATTTTTAGAACATCCGATCGAAAGCAAAAAGGGAAGTGCACAACTGGAACGTACGCACATCCCATAGGCAAAAATTTAGCCTTCTACAGCTTACCATTTTTGAGTTTTGACTTATAAGAGATAAATACGTACATCCATCCGCAAGAAACAACGCAACAATTAACGTTGTTGCGTTGTTTGGTACTTGTTGTAGTACTTGAATGCAGTAATAAAAACTCTTTCAGTTGTGACTAAAATAGAAATTCATACTAAAATTTAAGTAAACTATTTATATAAAAACAATAACTCCCTTTACTTTGTATTAAAAAGTAAAACAACAAAGGTCCTTTTTTTTCAAAAACATCGGCCAATTCCATCGGCTTTTCGATGTTTTTTAAGGCCGATGGGCCGATGTTTCCTGAAAGTTAGCATCGGCCGCCGATGCCGATGCCGATGGCTAAATTGTTGAACCATCGGTCGAGTCCTAAAATTAGCACACATTTAAATACTAGAGGGTAACAATGATTAATTTTTAGTGCAAACGCTTCAAGTATTAAACATTTATGCTGTTTTTTTTCCTTTTAGTATGAAGTATTTATATGAAAAGAAGAGGTGAAATTTCGTGATGGTAACATTTCTCCAATTCAGAAATAGTTGCACTAAAAATAATAAAATATCAGAATTAAAAAAAAGCACTTTTCATAATGCACTTAAAAGGAAAAAATAACTTTTCTGGGTCAGAAAGGGCAAGATTTATGTATTCCTATTGTTTTCAATTATTGCAAGAAAATGACTCCACAACCCAGGAAAAGTGCGGTTCAAGTAATATCAAACCAAACGTTCCCAGAAAAATATGCATGTTTCATCACTCAAATTTATGACAAAAAAATAATGATAAGAAATTTTCTACCTGACTTGAGCAGCATTTTTCCTCGTTTGTGAAGTCATTTTCTTGGAATAATTGAAAACTATAGGAATATTTAAAAATTGTTTTTTCTGACCCAGAAAACCTATTTTGTCTTTTTGAGTGTATTATGAAAAGTGCTAAGCATTTCTTTTTTTAAAAATTCTGTTATTAATGTATTAAGTTCAGTTTAAATTATTTTTACAGCGAAAGCTCAAAAAATTAGTCTCTTTTCCCAATACGTTAGAAAACGAGATTTTTATGAAGAGTTTAATGGACTTTAAAACTCGATTCTAAACATTTTTTTGAAATAAATTTAATCCATATATAAATAAAAAAGGAAAAGAGGTCGAAACATTTCTAAATACAAAAAAAAAAAAAGCTAAAGTATCAAACGAAACATTACTTTCTTTCAAATTATAGCGTAAAACTTCTCTTGCAGAGGACTTTCCTTTAACTTATTCCTCTTTTACAAAATTGAGTTATTTTTTTAACTTAAAACATTCTGCGTATTCACAATGGAGACACTATTATAATATTCTCTTTTAAAACAAAAACCAACTCCTTTTCAGTTTAAGAACATCTTTAATTTTTTTCAACCCTAATATAGTAGTTAGTTAATAATGAGAGGTAGACTCTGTGATAATATTTTCAAAAGCAAACCATATTTTTCTGTTGGGAATAGTTTAATGAACATAAAAATGTAACAAAACAGAAAGAAAACAAACTTATTTCGTACGACTTTCTTTTTGTTCATAAATAAGCCTTCTCAATGTACCTTATCTTCAGCTGTAACGAAAAAAATAATGACATGTCTTTATTCATTTTTTTGAAATAATCTTTTTATCAAACATTGCAGTTAAAAGATGTTCAATGAAAAATTGGAACTTTTACTTCATTATTTTTCATCAGTAGAAACCTTTTGAAAAAAACTTGCACAATTTTTTCGAAATTGCATCGAAAAGTAATTTTTTTTTTCTAGTTAAAAAATAAAAACTTTTTTTGTGTCAGGAATTAATAGTTAAATTACACCAAAGGAGTATAACCACTGTAACCAATCTTTGATTTAGGTTAATATTTTTTCATATAAGGTTCAATAGTTAAGTACGTTTAAGCACCCAGATGTATACTGCGTTAAGATTAGCTGTCTGAATTAGATCCGCCATGATAGCATGGGCGTAGCCAGAGGGTCGGAAGGGAGGGCAGCTGCCCCCTTTCAAATTAAAAAAAAATATTTAAAATGAAACAAAAAATAAACCTCCAAAAAGACAGTTGCTTCAATTTCTAAATTTATCAATGAGTTCGGCTGCAGTAACTTTGTCACTTAGTCTGAAAATACATTTGCATCTTCTTTGGGAGCCCATTAAAAAGGGAGAATATTTGGAGGTGGATGTTTTGGAAGCGGATTGTGTTTTCCTTAGATCTAAGAAAAATTATGTGAAAATACTGCAGACAATCAATTAAATTTCTGTCCAAAAATAAGAAGAAACTACGTTTTATTTCTTAACTAGCTACTTCGCCTGGCTTTGTACCGTGTGCCTCGAAAATAAAATTTGTGTCAAGTGACGTATATTCAAAAATCAGGCTTCAATTAGAGAAAACGAGCTGATGTGTGCATCACATGACTTCATTTTACGCCAATTTAATGATAATAGCGCCTTGGAGTAAGCAAGGATACACAAAATATTTTCACCCCTAGTTTCTTGTGAATCGAAGCAAAAAAACATTTTACACAGATTTATTTCCGCATTATTGGCAATTTTAATGTGATTCAGTGGTTAACTCTTTAAATATTACCAACATTGGCCGAATTGAAACCAGACTTAAAAAATAAAAAAAGAAGAAAAAAAAATTGCCAAATTTTTCGCCAAGTTGGTGACAAAACTTGGCGGTCAAAAGCTTGGCGATATATCGCCAAGTGTTTGACAAACACCACTTGAGTTAGCCTTGAAATTAACAATGATTTCCCCCAAAAAAAGGTGTAAAAGACCCCCTTAGGAACATCCAAATTTAACCAAAAGGGAAGCGGCACAACTTAAGCCCACTAGGAGTGTACGTACCAAGTTTCACCTTTCTAGGACATACCGTTTTTGAGTTATGTGAGATAGATACGCACATACACACATACGGACGTCACGAGAAAACTCGTTGTAATTAACTCGGGGATCGTCAAAATGAATGTTCCGGGTGTTTGTACGTTCCTAGGCATATATCCACGTGTAGTCGGGTTGAAAAAAACTCAACATTCATTCGCGGGTGAGCAAAATGGAAATTAAAGCCAATTTTTGAGTGAAAATTTTTCGCGAATACAATGTTTCCTTTTTTGTAAAAGGAAATAAAAAAGTACTGTAAAATTTCTCGTAAAAATAACCATTTTTAAGGAAAGAAATCGGCAAATCAAACTCTCCCGAATAAATTGAACGCAACACTTCATAAATACAACTAAAATCCTTGATTAGCTTCTGCTGACAGTACAAATATATATATATATATATATATATATATATATATATATATATATATATATATATATATATATATATATATATATATATATATATATATATATATATATATATATATATATATATATATATAAAAGATAAATTTCTAAATAATAATCAAAAGGGGAAATTTTTACCTCAAAGCAAAAACAAAATTTCATTTAGTCACAAGTTAGGGAACGCAATACCGGTGTTCGGTATTTTCAAAACGTGATCTTGGAATACTGGTATTAGTACCATTAGATATTTTTTTAAAAAAAAGGATAAAAACATGTTGTTTTATTGCTAAATTTAATAGTTTTGTGCAAGAACTGCATTAATTATGAAAATTTATTGTGAACGAATAAATTAAAATGCAGGAACAACTGCTATAATAAAAAAAATCAATATTAGTAAGAAACAATGCATTTTTTTGAATTGTCTCTAAGCCTGAAACTCACTTAGTGTACAAATTTCCTGCAGTTGAAACACTCTTCCTGAAATTCACGCTGGTAGGTGGTACTATTAATAATGCGTTATACATTGCTTCTAATTGCCTCAAAGTCCTTCATTTTCAAATAATTCGGTCTCTTGCGTGCTGGTCCTGATTAAGTGTTGGCTAGTAGGTAGGATTCGTGTTTTGCTATTACCCTTTTAGTAGGGAAATTTACGCTGAATTTAACTAAATTTGATTATTATTTTTTTTTTATTTGCTTATGTTTCCTTTTCAAAATTCTATATAAATATGACAATCTCTGAACTTATTTTAAAGTTCACTATACAATGTAAAAAAATTCCGAAACGTTACTGAGTATTTCCGAGTTACGTCTCGGGATTTTAGTGGTTTTTACCCACTTCCTGGAAAAATCAAGTATCCGTGTCAAAAAGTTTCCTGAATTGCTACAAGTCGCACGAATGCAGATTTTTCACTCTTGTCAAACTATTTTTAGCTCCCAGTTTAAAGATTAACTGAACGTATTTATAAAGTGCATCGGCTTCAGTTCAGTTACAGCCCGTCCATGCTAATTAAGCTTCCAAAGGGAGCGAGTAAGTGTGGACTACTTTGCTTTGCAAGAGTTGCAGGTGGGTAAAATTCTCGTCATTTGCTTGCAATTCTGGCTTAGCTTTGGCCATGATTCCAATAATGCCCGTGGAACTACCTTGGTAAATCAGGAAGATGCCGAGCTATCATACTATTCATTCCTAAGTTTAATCTAAAGTTTCAGAGACACGACTGGCTTCTAACGGGAAGATTTCTGAATTTTTCAGGAAGCTTCCGGGATAATTTTAGGAAGGTTACTGAATTTCAGCAGAAAACGTTCCTGGTTTGTGCAAGTTCTGTTTCTTGCAGAAATTAGGCACATCAGCTGCCCATTATTTTCCAGGAACGTTTTTGAATCGCTTTTACAGTGTACCATTCCTCTATGCATTTTTAAAGCACTACATAATTGCTAAATATTAACACGCCAAGTTTTACACAGTTTAATAGTACGATATTGCTGTTGTACACCAACACGGGGGACAACAAATTACCATTTTTTATTCTTACAAGGAAAGGTTTTTCCCGAAATTCAGTACAGTTGTGGCAAATGTTTAAAAATGTGTCGTAAATTATTGCTGCATTTTATTATCAGCTGAAAATAATTATTCATAGCACAAATACATTTGTAGTTCTACTTGAAATTAACTTTCGCAAAAGGGTAAGTGAATGTTCGAGGAAGTGGTAAAAATAGAAACGTGGTGCACATAAACGCACAAAAATTCGATTCACCATACCGTTTATTGAAGAAAATATCATAGCATTTTATTCTTTCTACTTTTGTTTACAAATAGCCGATGAGTTTGTGCTTTTGAAGCATAATTTTTGCATCAATAGATTGAGTTTGGTACTGATTGATTTTGGTCGGAAAAGAAATGCGCATCTAAACTAGCAGTAGGTATCTAATAAATAAACTGAAAACTCTTTTGTTCAAAACTATTTATTATTTTCAGCTAATACCGAGAATACCGGTATTTTACCTGAGCAAATGCCGGTATTTCGTAATTGCAAAATAGCTCGAAATACCGGTATTCGGTATACCGGTATTGCAATCATTAGTCACAGTCGAGTACAAAAAGTTGCAACCTTCTGAATGGTTTTATTCACGCTAATTTAAAATGAGATCGCGAAAACGATAAATTTCCGACATAAAATTTCTGTTCCGTTAGGCTTAAAATGTTTTTCCTTTTTTTCCTGTAGATTTTGCAGCCTTTTTTTTTTTGAAATTAGGGGGGAAAAATCAATTTCAGGGGTATTTTTAGTGGACTTTCGAATGGCGCTGAATTTGAACTGATCGGATAATTATTTCGGGTAGAAAGAGTCATTAAATGCCATTTTCGCGCCATAAAATAAAAATTCGAACGGTTCGGTACTTTTTTGGCGTTTCTACGTTCCTTCTCAGGTGTCCAAGTACCACCCTGCCAAATTTGGTTTAGATTCGACATCAACTGTGGATTTGTAAAGGGATTAGGGAACATATATATATATATATATATATATGGTTCTATATATATATATATATATATATAGGTATACACACGCACACATACATATATATACATACACATTTATTCTCGGTTTTTTTTAAGCACCTATCTTTCCGACTGCTGTAACCAAACACAAAACTGCACTGTTCTTAGAAAACGGTAAACTGAACTATTTTTCATAAAAATATTCATCGGGGTATTTTTTTTTTCATAGAAGATGTCGAAGAAGTTAGTATTAACACTTAACTTTATTCTTTCAAGTGTAGGGGAGAGTGTTGTACCTTGGGACACTTTTCAGCTTTTAATTTTTAACGTCAATTATTTAAATCAAATTTAAAATCTAAAAGTCACATTAAAGTACCCCAACATACCTGTATGCAATATATTTCTTTTAATTCAGATAGTTTGAAAATAAAATATTGCCAGCCAGTAAAAGTTCCAAGCTGTCCCAAGGTACAACATCCTATTGTACCATTGGACATATCGTGTTTTACTACGAGAAAGTCTCTTTATGATTCAGGAAGCAGCCATATACTTGAACCAATTTTGCACCAGAAAAAAAATCACATGGTAGTGAATTAAATCATGAATAATTAATTATGAATAATGAAATATAAATTATTACCTAACATTAAATGTTTAAATGTGTTTAAAAGACTACGTAAGATTAGAACATTGTTCCATGTTCCTGAATATATCTTAATTATTAAGAACCATGCATATGTTGTACCTTGGAACGTGTCCTGAAGTACAAAATGTTTAGCTGTCCTACGGTACAATCACCACGTTGTTTAAGAAAAACCAAAATGTTGGTCAATCAGGGGATGCACTATCATTATTTTCTCATAAGCAAAATATTTAAAGTACTTCTCTTTTATAACAAAATAAAATTCTGTTGATTAAATTTACAAATACAAAGACAGAAAATGAAATAAAAATGAAGAAAATATTTACTTTGGAGCCATAAAATTTTCTTTCTCTCACAAAATCGTCAATATTACTCATTTGATGCTGATTTTTACTATGGCGCCTTTTAGTCGTGAAGGTTACTATTAAAGATTACAAAAACAAATCTAAAAATAGATTCTTAACTTTGTTTCAGTCTTTGCAATATTTCATTTCGATTTAATACTTTTCCTTTTGCGTTGAAAACCGTATTTCAGTTTAACTACGGATTTCATTTCTTATTCGTATAAATAAATATTTTCTTAAAACGACTCATTTTATTTCTTAAAGAAATATATACGACTTGGGACTTTTTTTGGGTTTTCATTGTATTTTAATAACACTTGCGGCCGTGTCTGACAAACAAAAGGGAAAAAAAAGTTGCTACGAAAAAATGATATAAACACAACGTAGATTAAAATGTTATAAAGTACTTTCATATTAATGACTGATGAAGCATTTTTTATACTGAAAACATACACACACGCACATACACAGTAAAAAAAGAAGAAAAACAGAATACGGTTCCAGAACTAAATGTTCCTATACTTTCTTGTTTTCCAAATTCGACTTTCAAATTTTCGTCCAATCGCTATATCGGTTGAATTAGACAGCAATAATGCCAAATGTACCGTTTTTACAATTCAGCACTATTTTCTTAAAAACAAAACGTGTCTCTTTTGAAAAAAGGATTTGCTTCAAGCAAAATATGTTGTCAAAAGCTCTTGCCGAAAAACCAGTTTTAGTATGTTCCCCTCTCCCTTCCCTCACCTTCAAAACTATTACCAGACCTTAGAAAAAAATTGAGTATATTGCATGGTTAAATGAAAAATAGCTGTGTACTAATATGATTAAAGGGAAAAAACTAACGAAATGAAGCACAAAGTCTGAACAATGAACTGAGAACAACGGTCTCTGAACAATGATGAAGAGGATCTATTGTAGCCTTGAATTAGCTTTATGCTGTATTTTCTTCAGAATTTGAACTTAAATCATGTTTTATGGTTGCTTTTGCATGTACATTTCACTACATAACACGTAAGAAGTAAGACAAGCTCCAATGAGCTTCGTGCTAAAATATGATTGAAATGAAAAATCAAAGTAAAAAATACTAATTAACAAGAAAATGCTTTTTTTAATGATTGTGCTTACATAACATGTAATTCAAAATGCTTGTCAAATCACTTCATTCACTCATACTGCATCACTAGCTGCAAAATCACAATTTCAAATCAATTTTATGGTGTTTGGAAAGCTGTGCTTCAAAAGGAAAAAAACTCCACATGAGTACCATAAAACGTAAGCCGTTTTATTCGCATATGATGAATAAACAAATAATTTTTTTTCATAAAAATGAGTCTATAAGTTTTAAATGAATTTTTAAATATTACAGCATCAGCATAAGCATTAAAAATAAGAGGAATACAGAGATAGTAGAATGTGTTTGAAATGAAGCTTAAATAAAATGTCTTCACACATTCAAGCCTTTCGAGAAAAAAATAAATTACTTGAATAATGTTGAAGGGAGAGTAAAATCTGACACGAGTGAGTTCGTCCCTTCAAACCGTCAGTTCTGGAATAACACGATTACCAAGCATTGACAACAACACAGGATCATAAAAGCGTCCTGAAAGCATTTTCCAAACCCAAAAATCTTTCTTTCCTCTTTTTGTTGAAGATAATTTGATGTGATAGGCAATAAAATATACATAGCTCAGAAATAACTATATTTTTTGACGTACCAAGCGTGTATATCACAATTTTTCAGATTTCCCCCACACATAACAGCTAAAAATTTAACAGTTTTGGAAAATGGCAGGATTTTCCTTTTTTTTTCCTTTCAAGTAATGTACCGTTTCAGTTAAGTCTCAAAAATCAGAATCTGGTTCCGTTTAATACGGAGTACATTATTTATATTTTAAGTTCTCTTTTAAATAGCTAAAACATGATTTGCTTTAGAATCTGGAAATCTAAATCTTTTAGTATTGTTAAAACTTCCTTACAACATACAGTAAAGTAATAAAAAATTACTGAGAGGTACAGTGGTGGTAAAAAAAAAAAAATACGCATCACACGCGAAATCCAAATATATGTACCATTTATATATAATTATGAAACATTTAACGGTTCTTGCAACATGTAACACGAATTGGCATCGGTACATGACGCAAGTTAATGCGCGAGATTGCATCATCCTTCTAACTGTATAAAAAAAAACAGTTGAACGTTCGACGCATTCATTTACGATCTGGACTTATGAGTTGCAGTATGTCGACATACGTTCAACTGACAACACAAAGGAAGAGTGTTGCCGTTGCATTGGACGAAGAAGGATTGTCGTCACGTTCCATAAAAAAGAAAAGAATAAAGAATAAACTGTTCGCAATCGACTGTTGTTCGACTACTGAATAAGCTAAAGAGCACCGGAAGCACATTAAGAGCGTGGCAGTGGTCGCCCACGAATATCCAATGCAGCGCAGGACAGGTATTTGATTCGACTCAGTCTTCAGAACAGACAATCATCTTCCACAGACCTTAGAGCAGCATGGGAAAACGAATCGGGTGTTCACGCATCCAGTTCTACTGTACGAAAGTGACTGAGTGGTGAAGGTTTGGTAGCACGTCGACATCGAAAGAAGCCATTGTCGACCAAAAAAATGAGGAAACACCGTCTAGACTGGGCAAAAGCTCTCCAAGGGTGGGACTGTCGATCAATGGAAATCAGTTGTGTTTTCAGACGAGTCCAAATTCAATCTGCATGGGTCCGACGGACGGCATACAGTTAGACGCCGCAAAGGAGAATAATATCATCCCGACTGCATTCAACACGCAGTCAATCCCTGATGATTTGGGGATGTATTTCTGATCAAGGAATTGGTGGGCTTCACTTTGTGCAAGGAACAGTAAACGCTCAGGTGTATATCGGCATTTTGGAGGAGAAATTGCTTCCTACTATCCGGAATCACGTTACTTCAGATCCAAAAGTTAATTTTCCAAGATGATTCTGCTATGTGCCATAGGGCAAAACTGGTAAGTAACAATTTAAAAACCTTTAGCCTGCCATTAGACTTAAACTAACATGGGGTTATTTTTTTTCTCTCTAAACTCACACGCAGGTTCAGAAATGGAAAAATGAGCATGGGGTCAGCAGCTTGCCTTGGCCCGGAAAAAGCTCCGATCTAAATCCGATCGAAAATTATTGGAATAGAATGGGTGTAGAAGTGATGAGAAACATAAGCCAACAACACTTGCAAAACTTCGGGAATCAATAATTCGTGTCTAGCACCATAAACTCAGTAAAGAATACATTCAATCACTCATCCGTTCAATGCTCCGTAGATGTCAAGTTGTCATTAAAGCTAGAGGCGGACCAACAAAATCTTAGGTTGCATTTTATGATGTTCAAACATTTCTATGTTATTTTTTTTATTCCAGAAAGAATGTTTCAATTAAAACATCTACTTACTTTTTCGTCGTCCACTTGGCAATTGGCAACGTGGATGCACTTTATATTGTACTTGTTACAGTTTTGGCCATGTATTTCCATAAATAAAGTAAACAATTATCGAATTCCTGCTGTTAAATGTTTATTTCATAAGTTTTGCAGAATTTCACATACATTCATCGTTAATCGACCAAAACTTCTCACATATCCCATTGTTGTGAAAATGCGAGAGTGATGCATTTTTTTTACCAGCACTGTAGATGTCAACAAGGTTCGTCAAATGGAACGAAATATTCAATGGTTACAAGGTATGGAATAAAAGTTACCTTGCAGATAATAATTTGATACGTAAAATGACTTGAAATTAATATTGTTTTTCCATAAAAAAAGTATACAATCAACCCTTTTAAAACATCCGTTTGTAGTTAAAAACGTTCGTGCATGACTTGACACATTACGAGTCATAAATACGGAGTTTGAACTTCTTATGACTAAGCATTTCTGTGTTATGCAATACGCACGTGCGTTATATGCAGTTGAATCCCGACTTACGCGAGGGATGTGTTCCAAAACCTCTCGCGTAAGTCGAAATTTCGCGTTGTGGCGAAGGGTGTGTGTAAAAACTTTTATAAATATACCCAATTATTTCAAACACTTGTAAACACCACCTAAAATTGTTAAAAATCATTTCTCAACTATACTGTTTCTTACATAAAAAGCTGAATTTTTACTTATATTTAAAAAAAAAATCGTTGTATTTAACCCAAAATACTGCTACGATGCACAAAATCAATGATCAATAGGGAAAAAAAGATATGAAATAAACCAGTACGGTATACGCAGTGCGTACTGTATGTAGTAAGAAGAACAAATGACTATAGTTGTAATGTATATATAGTAGATCCAGTAATGATATTTGTAACTTAATAAAGTGAAGATGATGATGTTTGCTTGCTCCAACCGTTATTCTTATATATTTTTAAATAAACAATACAGTTGCTTCACCATTTTTTTGATAACGTTTCCATTTATGGTAACACCCCTCTTCCTGGTTTCTTAAATTCACAATGCAAGAGCAGCTTCCATTTTCATAATTTTTGCATTTTCCTTATATACTACACGGTGAACTTTTACGGATTTCCTTTTCTGGACTTTTAATTGTACATATGGAAGAATCACTCATACCTAATTGTAGTGCTACCTTCAACGCATTTTATAGTTATTCACGCACATAACCTTCAGCTTTTCTTTATAATTGTCAGAAACTTTCTCTTTTTCTTTCATCTTCACAAACTGTAGATGAAACGGCGCTCTTAGGTGTCATTATATTTCATGAACATTCACATTTAGAATGAAAAAACTAAATGGAAAATGAGGAGTATTTGTATAAGCGATATTCAGACTACACCTGGTATGCAAAAATTAAGGACGCGACGGTTTTTTCAATATAACTTTGTACAGCTTTCCAAATCAACACATTTAATACCGTAAGATCCTCAATATGTAAGGACATGTGTAATGTAAGCAACACTTAACTAAAAGAGAAATCAGGGGGATAAAAAGAAGCTTTATTGAAAAAGTAGCACGGACCGCAATGCGACTGAAGGCCGAAACATCAATGTGATGGGTGTCCAGCAAGAAACATTCGGTCTTTAGTAGGACATATGATCGCCCCCGACTGCTAGGCCGGTTTCGCAGCGTCTGCCCATGCTGAGAATGAGGGTGGCAATGAGTTGTTGAGGCATTGCTGCCCATTCGTCTTGCAGTGCCAATCGAAGCTCCCGAATCGTTACTGGTGGTAAGGTACGAGCTGCCAAGCGTCTGCCTAGAAAATCCCATACATGCTCGATGGGATTGAGATCCGGAGATCGTGCCGGCCAATCCATACGTTCAATATCCTCACTCTCTAAGAGCTGTTCGGCAACTACTGCGCGATGACATGATGCATTGTCGTCCATGAAAAGGAACTGCGGACCCATAGCGTCTCTAAAAAGACGCACATATGGAAGAAAAATCTCGTTACAATAACGGATCCTGTTGACTGAACCTGCGTCGAAGATGTGAAGGTCTGTACGACTACCAAGCATAATGCTTCCCCAAACGAGAACACCGTGACCTCCATAACTGTCCCTTTCAATGATGTTCGAGGGATGATTGCGGCTTCCCCGCTCTCTCCAGATGAGTATGCGATGAGAATCGCTACTCATATTGAATCTGCTCTCATCTGTGATGAGTACTCGTCCCCATTCATTGTCTCTCCATTTCCGGTGTTCCCGGCACCACAGAGAACGCCTTCTCCGATGGGCAGGCGTTAAAGGTACACACCGTATAGGGCGTCGTGCAAACAGATCACCACCGTGCAGTCTTCTGGCCACGGTAAAACGCGATATCGGTCGTCCAGTCGCCTGTGTCGTGTGTCTAGCGATTTCTCCCTCTGTCTGCCGCCTGTTTCTTCTGGCCAGTAAGACAATATACCGGTCATCTGCGAGTGTGGTTCCTCGTGGACGACCACTACTGAACTCCCGGATAGCTATTCCTGTAGTTTGAAATTGTCTCCAAAGTCGTGGAACGATGCTGTGAGCAATTCCGAACTCTGCAGCCACACTTGTCACACTGCGGTCTTCCTCCAACTTCCCAATGATTCGACCTCGGGTAAAAGCATCCAGATGTCGTCTAACAGATTGATTATTCGTCATTTCTCGCTGAGGCAGCAACTCGGTGTGATTTTAACTGCTATACGGCGTGCAATCTCTTTGCCAGAAATACTGATCTTACACCGACAACATGCTTTATACTACTCAGACACTCCCCAATTACGTCTGCCTGCATATCTGCGCATGTGCTACCGTACATCACCTTACTTAATCTCCTGATTGGTCTTTCTGTCCGCTCTGCCTCTTCGTTCAGCTGATATGCTAATTTTTCGACTTCGTCCTTAATTTTTGCACACCAGTGTAGTAGTGATTTACAATTGCTGTACGGAATTCAAGAAGACTATTAATTAAAGTCACAAAAGCAGTCCTTCTTAATAAGCACAATTTTTTCTATTTCACATATTTTTTTTTTTTTTTTTTTCGAAGAATAAAGCAATCCTCCTGGATCCCGCGGGACTGGCTCCTTACAATCCCGAAATCCCGCGGGACTGAATTCGGCGCGGGATTGGTAACCCTAATAGCGCCTAGACCGTTCGGCCGATTTTCATGAAATAGTGACCTTATAAGCGATTAATGTATTAATACTTGACCATATATCCGATAACACACAACATAGAATTCCTATTCAATGAGCCGGGACTTTAGAAAAGTAACCTTATATGCGAGGTGACCTCATAAGCGAGTGACTTTAAATCGACGCCTGACTGGCTAAGATAGAAGCAAAAAGAAAAATGAATCAATGAAATAATTAGTGATAAAAATTATTGCTTTACGTCCTATCCACTATTGTTTATTATTTTCCCGTCATGTACTCTGAATCTTTAATGAATATTTCAGTACATATTAGCAACCTTGTATTTTATTGCACTATTTAATCCTGGGCCTAAAAACGAATAAAGCGAAGCAATTTTCGAATGCAAGCTCAACAGCAAAAACAGCATTAAAATCCCGGTAGCAAAATAGGAAGAAAAGTCCTATTACTAAGTAGCAATCCGTTCGTTATTTACGGCATGCGCGTTAAGGGTTTTCGGGCTGATCATGGAATGGCTTAACCAATAACAAATGCTTTTTTTTTTTTTTTTTTTGTCTTTTTCCTCTGCTTTTGTTAATTTAAATTATTAAGAATTTTTGGTTTTAACTTCTGTTTTTGTTTTCTACTTACTTCTATAAGCCTCGTGGCACACTTTATGGTACACAAGAAGTTTTAAATTTCTAAATAAAAATATTGCATAAAAAAACCTCTCATTATACTTGTATGTGTTCCATCACCGCCATGAAAAAAATCATACTGAAATTTTAACTTGTAGAAATATAATGTTGAACTACATAATGAAGGAATTCAGACTTAGTTTGAATGGAATTTCATCCAAGTACTCACTTTGAGGTCGTAAATAATGTATTTTTAGTAGTTTCAAATTTATAATTGCAACAACTACATATCTTAACAATTAAGCACGGGTGTTAGCTTCAATTATTAAAAATCTCTCAATTAACTTATGTGGTAGTTCTTCAGTAACTAGATGCCTAAAAAAATGTTTCTCTGTATAGTACAAAAGAAAAAGGAAAGATAAGGGAGAGATACAGAGATAGAAAGAGACAGAAAGCCTCCCCCCCCCCCCCCGCAAAATGTCCTTATTAGTTACTCCTCCGTGTTGAAAAGGCTGAGAAACACTGTTGGAAGCAAGTATATACCATTCACTATTCTTTAAAATCACGGATATTAGTAATGAACTGGAGAAGGAACATCTGGGAAATATATAGCTAATCTATTGGACACATTCTTGCCGTTTAGAGCATGCCGTTAGACTGAATTGCTGCAACAAAATTGTTCGTTACTGCAATTAATTAATCAATAAAACTGACTTAAACGGGTTTAAGTTTTTTAAAAAACGTATAAGAAAATTTTAGGTCGGCATGACCTTTAAATGTATGAATACATACATGAAAACATTCAATGTTGTACTTTGAAAAAAAAAAGAAAATTGTTGAGATTTTAGCAATGGTTAGCAATGTCTAAATTATCTGAAGCTACTGACACTATCTTTTATAAGATAAATAAATACCTTTGTGCTGAATAGTAAAGTCAGACAAAACAACGTAAGTAGAAGCACAAATTTGTAAATTACAGCAAAATTGCTGTAATTTACAAATTTGTGCTTCTACTTACGTTGTTTTGTCTGACTTTACTATCTTTTATGTCGGAACAAACAGTAAACGCGCTGACGAGATTTAGTAGATCAATTTTTTTATCTGTAAAAATACAATTACGTTTACTTTAGCCATACCTAACTAAACACAAAAACTTTATTGTCCACTGATTTGTAAAAAGTCACGAAAAGGCGAAATCACAGTAACTAGGAAGAGTAAAGTATTTGGATTGATACTGAAAAAATGTCAAAAACTAAGGTAAAGAAGTAATATCTTTTCTATCTTTATCCAAGTTTCAGCAATCTCATTTTTCATCATGTTCATGTGTATCTGTTTCGGATCTGTTCTGTTCTTTTTTCCTGTAAAAAGTGATGGCTTTATTTTCTTTTGTTCCTGGGAGGCGTTTCAAAGTTTCCAAATATGTTTGATAAAAACTGTCTCATATAAAGCAATATACATCGATAAAAATACTTTTCTCTGATCTTATAAAGAAAGGAGTACGAAAATATTATTTCTTCTTTCAATGAATATCCTCTTTGTTTGTCCATAAAATAAAAGGAACACATTTTGCTACTTAAAAATATTATACCTTGTTGACGACATATCTTCTTAATGTAATTGGAAAAATAGTTTTCCGTAGCAAAAGCATCAGAATAACTTTTATTTATAAGTTACCGAAATTCTATACAATGTACACTGTAAAAGGTATATTCTTTTTTAAAAATCAGAGTAGTGCAATAATAAATATTTATTTTAATTTATCGTGTTTTTGAAACATTTCACTTAAAAAAGAAGTTTTAGAATTTTTAAGATTTTTTTTTTTTGTTTAAGTTATTCAGTTATCCCTTACAAAAATGTGTTTCCTAAGTTTTATCTTTTGACACGTCAGAGTAATTTAACTTGACGTAAAACTTGAAATTTTACTTAAATTAAATAATGTTCTGTTTTGATAATATAGCATAGATTCGCACATATCTTATTGGAGCTATGCTTCTTATGAGACGTTAAGCGGCCCGAATCAACTGAAAAAAAAGACATAAAACAGCGCTCCACCTGCTATCTCGGATGGGCATTTACACAGCTTTGTTTATACAACATCGTTTAAAATTCATCTAGTGCGAAGCATCCGTGGCGTAATCTGCTGAACTTGAAGTTTGAGCCATAAGATTGCTCATTTCTGCAAATTGACGGGAAATTTTACTCTTTCTTCTTTGTTCAACATGCGTCACTTGGTAGCACTTTTGTTTCCAAGATCGACCGTGCAACACCATGCAAAGTAACTGGTAATCAATATGTATGCTATCAGAACCATCCTATTGTAGTAATGTGCTCTACCTAGCCTTTACCTTTCCATCGTGCATATATCCCTTTGTCTCGGCGGCATTGGTTCTTTACTCGAACTCATAAATCAAAACGTTTCTAATTACCTTAATTTTGCTCTCATCTACCATCCCGTCCGCTTCATATACCCCGCAATAGAGCTGTATGATAATGTGTCACATGTTGGTGTTGAAGGCAATGAAAGAGCCGACTCCCTGGCTAAGTCTGCTGCTGAAAAGGGTGTGAGTCCTCCTGGGGATCTCGCCCTTTTGTGAGATTTCCACCAAAGCAAAAACAGAGCTAAAAAGAAAAATAAAAACTCCTCCCACCCACTCATGGTACTATGCAAAATGCCCGGATGAATCTTTCAGGCTCAGACATAGATCCCACCACACCACCTACTCCAGATTTTTGAGTGGACATACGAGAGCCTTCAGGTTTTTTGAGGGTCCTAAGACCTTTCCGGAATGCCACATGTGTTCTGCTAGTGAGGCTTCACCTGATCACATTTTAGTTTGCTTGGGATTTGCAAAGGATGAGGTCCTTTGCAATCCAAAACAGTTTTTGAACTTTCCAAAAATATTTGGATTCATGGGGATTGTCTAGCCCTGCTATACAATTCCAAAATAAGTAAAAAAAAGTGTACTCTCTCTCACATTTCGCACAAATCAGCACACGTCAACTGCAGCGTTGCGGAGTCGGAGCGAAAATGACAGACTCCGGCTCTTTCACTTTAAGATTATTCCGACTCTGACTCCGCAGGCCTGGTTAACAGTACTTTGCGAAAATTCCCACTGGTTAAATATTGCGAAACTCATGATTTGCAGAAGTCATTATAGTGCAAGCATAAATGAATTGGAGTTCTAAATTAAAGTTTATTCAACTTCTAGTTGCAAAATGAATAAATGCAAAGCAAACTACCAACTGAAGTTTTTTTAAAACTTTTACGCAACAAGTAAACATACTTCCAAAATTGTTTCGTAATTTGTATGCAGTACATGCATTTTACACTACAGAATGATCTTTAGGTGTCTTCAAAAGACACTTGTCCGTTCAAGCTTTTATTGCTTTCTAAGTAAGTGCCTAATTCATCTAGTGACTGCTTAAGTTAAGCTCCGTTGTCATGGTAACAATGCCCGCCAGACAAGCGACTCTTCTCGACAAACATTAGATTCTGCCTACAAAGTGATAGTTCGAGATATAACTGTGTCACAAAATTAACTAAACGTACATAAGTGGACGTGTGCAGTGTTATGTCATATTTACTCGATTTTGTTGATCCTATTCATGATTTTAATTTAGGAAACAACTCGTGTATAAGAATATGTGACAGTTCTTGTACAAATATATCAACGGAATGCAGATTCATTTTTCTGAAAAAGGTATCAGTTTAAATTTGCGACGAAGATATATAGTAGAAACACAAAGTACATTTTTAAGAAAAAAAAAACAAAAATTCAAGATTTATCTTGTAAAATCAGTAATTTCTTTTTTTCTTCTATCTTTTATCTTGCAATTGACTTCGACTAAAACAGAAATCGTTGAAAAAGTTCAAAAACTAAGTTTCTCCAAGGTTGAATACGCGAGCATTCTTATATACCAAAATATATTTTTGCTACGAAGTTCCACATTTATCGAAAACTAGAGTCTTTTTTTACATCTTGACAAGATTTATACTTTTGATACTGTACGGTAAAAAAGCAAAACTTTTCTGTAACTCGATTTCAGCAGGACAACATCTTGTTGCCACAGATTGCAACGCCAACTAATTTGAATTCATAAAAAAAGAAAAAAAAAAGAATGGAAAAATCTTAATAGAAAAGAAATATTCAAGAGCTAAGTGTCTGCCCAAAAAACAGTCATAAGCTACTCATCCAACTGTTTGCTTCAATACATTTTTATATCCCATGCAGATTTTACATTTTTTTTTCGGGTTCTAAGCTTTTTTCAAAAATCTAGTATTATTTCCATGAAAAAGCAGAAGAATTTTCATATTCTAACTCGTAAAGAGCGTGAACATAAAACAAGATCTACAGTGAGCAGGCAAGCTTTAAAAGAATTTGAAAGAAGAAAATAAATGGGTAGCTAGACATTTTTTTTTCTGGTTAGAAAACAAACTTTAAAATACAGCAGATTCTAATTTGCTGAAAGTTTCCATGTTTAAATTTCGCGAATTTCTTCTCGTGAATTTTTTTTCCTCTCTTTCTTTTTCTTCCAAAATTGTGATTTACATGAAATAAATAATTTTTGGCTCTATCCGAAATAAAACAAAACTCAAGAAAAATATTGCAAGTAATCAAGCATATTAAAATACGTTTCAGCAACCAGACGTGTTGCGAAATTCTAAAACTATATGTTTAAATGATTTTGCTCAGTTTGGTTTACAAACGTAATGAGAAACAGAAACATTTCAACAAAATAAATGGGACAAAAAATCAGTTGTTTCATGTTATTAACCGTGCTGTTACTAATCATAACATCATTAATTATGATGTAATTAACAATATTTTGCTTGGTAACGCTAAATGTCATTCTACACTCAAACTTTATATAAAACTAATTTCAAAGTTTCCTACAATATGTGCAGAATTTCATTTGTATGTCGAAATTAGGCTCTTGTCTTAACTTAAAACTTATCAAAGCTAAAAATCCAAAAACATTTTTTTTCAAATTGATAAAGAATCATCTCTAACGAGTGTACATGAGTACAAGCAACACATTTTACAGAATAAAGCTTAGCAAACTGTATACATTAAACTTAATCATGCTCTGTTCAGGATACTTTTATGGTAAATAAAACTGTAAAATGGAATGTTTACAGTACAGAAGAATATTACTGCAAATTGCACCGAAAAGAAAATAAAAGATTGCAGCACCAAGTGATACACCACGTGATTTACAGTTGAAGCAGATCACACCGTATTTTCCCGCGTTTGATGTGACCGAACTCGTATGGTGGGCAGCAACGCCGCCTGCCAACATGAAGGTCCCGAGATCGAACCTGCGCCTTGCATTTTGCGGTTTTTAACTCTCGATTATTCTACCGTACCTTCCTTTGCACGAGGCAACTTAATTGAAACAACTTCCGAATGGGTGGTTATTAGGAAGTGTAACGAGATTGACAACTGAAGGAATCGCCTGTCATTCTTCACCTGGCAGTCAACTGTACCTGATGTGCCAAGTAGACCAGACACATATGCCACCACCATACTCATCCTGATGAGTGTAATCTTTTTTTAGTCAACTTGGTTAAGTTTTAACAACGTTGTAGAGCAGCTTCTCGAATCAACTCGGCTTATTAGAAAAAAAGTTGATTCAACTAAGTTGCCTTGTGTGAAGACAATGGAAAACGAAGTCAGCTCTGAAAGGCAACTTTTCTTGAAAAGTTGATTCCACTAACCGCCTTGTGTGTAGGAAGACCAACGGTTCACAGGAGCGTGCACAAGGGGGAGGGGGGTTGAAATGTATATATATATATGGACGTAATGGAGGCAATATGGAGGGTCGCCCGTAAAAGTCATTTGTGACGGGCCCCGAAATTTCTGCGCATGACCATGACGGTTCATCTACCGAGTGTTTCAGGTAATCCTTCTTGTACCGTAATTTCACTTAAAGAATAAAATTCATAGATAAACAACGGGACCACGTATTTATCTAAATACATATTTTGAATCAAGTGATTTGAAGTACCTAAGTTAACCTAATAAAAATCCCCTTTAAAAATTCCTTCAAGATCGAAGTGGAAAATTAATTTGAAACTCATCTTCGTCACCAATAGCAATAGATTCAATTTGCTTCGCTTATTGGTAAAAATAAATAACCTTTCCGTTTCATTTTACCACTGATATTATTTAGGGGCATTATTTGGGAGCTACTTAGTCATGACTTTATTGCCCTCTGTAAGTAAGTGCTCAATTCATCAAGGGAGTGCTTGAACTGGTTTCCTTGGCAACCTTGATGCCATCCTTCCGCAGCTTATTTCCGGGAAATTTCTCCGATGGCCGAGACAAATGACATTTCGTGATCGATATTAGATATGTGGTCGATAGTGATAGTTTTCGGTGCATTTGAGTGCGGGAAATTTATTTTCTTCCTGAGCAGTCTTAGAACCTTTTATGTACAAAACGTTTTTAGCCGATTATGAATAAATTAAATTAGTTCTTAAACATGATTGAGTTTTAATATCGTTGTCGAAATTTCAACAACAGGCTTGACAGCTGTGCTTTGGATTTTTTAAAATAATTAAATGGCTTTTGTAAGTCAATTCGTTTTTAACACATTAAAGTTTTCGTACACAAAGAACTCTCATTACATCATATCACACTGCAGGGTCCGCCCTACCTGCCACAATTTGTGGTTTTGCAGGTTGGATAGGGCTCTGAAGACAGCTCTGTTTTTTTAATAGAGACCAGAAACCGAAAAATCTCTGGTCCAGCGTTTTCTGACCACGACATATTTAATGTACACCAGTCACCATTAACGAGTACGGAGGATCTTCAACCGGCCAGCATCGAACCCTGGACCCTTCAGTTACGAATAAGACTCCTTTTCCATCGGGTCAGCACAGCTCCAATTCCCATTATACATTGGAAACTTGTTTGGAACACTTTAACTCGGTAAAAGTGTTCTTGTTGACTAATTGTATATAAAATGTGTTTCGAATGTACTCAGTTAAAAAGAATGTACTGAAATGTGTTTCGTATCCTTTCCAAACGTAACAAATGTGTTCCGTGCTTGATCTTCATTGAAATTAAACTTGGGAACACATTTGAGAACATACTAGGGGTTCATTTGAAAAAAGATTGGGAACATACTTGTGTACACTTGTGATATTATCGCTTTCTTTCATACAAACATAAATTCTACAGCTTTCTTCTACTACCAGTCGATGGTATTCCTCGATATGATACTACTATACTTGGGGCAAACCTAACCTGGAAGCATTGTGAAGGCTACGCAGATGCAAAAAACATCAATACGACGCTGCCAGGCTAAGTTCACCACAACTATAGACATATTATCATAATGAATCAGTATTAATTTACATCACGAATGTCTTAGAAAGGATGACCTTCCGTAATTGAAGATAGTCCATTACCTGAATGATGTTAGCTGTCACGAATATTGCAGCACAAATTACTGTTTAAAATTTAACGGATTTGTAAAAGTATGAGAGTTCCATAAATTTTCAAAACTGGTCTCAAAAAAGTGCTACAAAGTGTTTCAAAAAAGATGCATGTGCCAGTGCTCAAAAAGAGATCTCAAATGCGTTTTTAAAAGTACATTTGTGATCGAAATAAGTGTTCTGAAAACTGTTCCAAAAAAAGTGCTTCGAAGTGTTCTAAAAAATATACAAGTGTCGGCGTTCAAAAGGTGTTTGAAGATTTGTAGTTGAGTCAAAAGAATTGCAGCAAGGCAATGACTCAGTGTTTCTAAAACTAATATTTCAAAAATTTCAGTTTACTTTTTCAGATTTTTAATCAAACTAAATATAATGCAAAAAGAACCCTCTTGAGCAGGGGTGTAGAATCGGATGATATACTCAATACTATTAAGCGTTTTTTTTTTTTTTTAAACAACAAAAGTTTATTTCAATCTTATTAACTGTACTTTTTCATGTGTATACGATTCACATATACAAATTACGTTAATTTGCATTACACTGCAGAATACCCCGTGCGTACTATACTTGTTTTAACCGCTTGGTGCCCTGAAGACGTCTCTGTTTTTGATACACACCAGGAGCTGAGTTACTCCCGATCCAGTGACCCAGAGGAATTGTTCTCGAATCATATCTACAAATTGCAACCACTATATTAGACAGCATAAAAAGATAGGCCATTCAGCCCATATAAATAAATGAAAACAATAATATGTATAATTTACGAACGATAGAAGTATAACTAATGTTCTATTTTTTTATTAGATGCCCTAAAAAATCTATTAATTTAATCCAGAACTTTTTTTAAAAGTTTTTCATAATTTTTAAAATTATTTTAGTGCATTAAGAAAATTTATTCACTGAATTACATACATATTCATTTTAGAGTTTTTTTTTTTTTTTGGTGTTGAGAAATTTCTAATGCAAACTATCTCTTAATATTACAGTCGAATTCCGTTTTTGCGAAAGCCTTTATGGAAAAAACTCTATTACAATAAAGATCCCCAGCAAATATTAACATGGGGTCACACTAATTTCGAGAAAACAAAATTTCACTCCAACAAGTAGGTTATCTGGTCCCTTCAACTTCGTTAAAACTTGACTGCATTGTCTTCCATAATGTAATAAATATTTTAATCTTTAACAAAAAATGGATCGAAATTTCTTTTAATATTCTGCTTTTAGTACAGTTTTGTGTAAATTTAGGAAATAAATTTAATTTATATTAATAATTCTATTTATTTAAAAAGGACGTTTTTTTCCGCCTTTAACAAATATATAAAACTAGTGGTACCCGCTCTGCTTTGCCCGTAGTAGAAAATTAAAAGGTCTTTTGGTTCGCCTTACATTTACAAATTATGTATGATGAATTTCTCGCCAATTGGCTTGCCCATGTAATGGTTCCACGTTATGATAACTTGGTAATTTACTCGTCCATCTTATGATAATTTTGCTCCGGAAAATGTTCTTAAAATTGGAATAGGAAAAGAACAAAACCGAATTTTCAAAAAATCGGTTCGAGGTGCACACCTCCATGCTACAAACTAATTTTGTGCCAAATTTCATGAAAATCGGCCGAACGGTCTAGGCGCTATGCGCGTCACAGAGATCCGGACAGATATCCAGACAGACTTTCAGCTTTATTATTAGTAACTAGTGGTACCCGCACGGCTTCGCCCGTAATAGCAAATTAAAAGGTCTTTTGATTCGCCTGTATATTTACAAATGATGTGTAGTGAATTTTCTCGCCAATTGGCTTGTGCCCACGTTACGGTTCCATGTTATGATAATTTCGTATCTCGCCAATTGGCTTGTGCCCATGTTACGGTTCCACGTTATGATAATTTCGTAATTTATTCGTCCATCTTATGATATTTTTTTCTTAAAATTGGAATAGACATTTTTTTCTTAAAATTGGAATAGAAAAAGAACAAAATCGAATTTTTGAAAAATCGCTTCGAGGTGCACACCCCCATGCTACATACTAGCTTTGTGCCAAATTTCATGAAAATCGGCCGAACGGTCTAGGCGCTATGCGCGTCACAGACATCCTACAGATATCCTACAGACATCCAGACATCCAGACATCCTCCGGACAGAGAGACTTTCAGCTTTATTATTAGTAAAGAAGACGAGCTGATGTGTGCATCACATGACTTCCTTTTACTCCAATGTTAATGTAATTTTCCCATTATTGGCAATTTTAACGTGATTCAATAGTTTACTCTCTAAATATTACCACAATGGCCAAATTGAAACCAGATTTTTGTAAAAAAAATCGCCAATCGACCAAAAGACTGGCGATATATCGCCAAGTGTCCGCCAAATTATAACACCACTTGGGTATAGATCGAAATAAACAATGATTTCCCCCCAAAAAGGGGCAAAAGACCCCTTCAGAAACACTCGAATGCAACCAAAAGGGAAGGTGCACAACTAGACCTCACTAGGAGTCTACGTACCAAATTTCAACTTTCTAGGACATACCGTTCTTGAGTTATGCGACATACATACGCATATACGCACATCAGCTCATGCGCACATACATACGTACATACGGACGTCACGAGACAAGTCGTTGTAATTATATCGGGGAATGTCAAAAAGGATATTTCGGATGTTTATACGTTCTTAGGCACTTATCCGCGTGTGGTCGGGTTGAAAAAAAAAACTCAACATTAATTCGGGGGTGAGCAAAATGGAAATTAAGACCGAATTTTGAATAAAACTTTTTTCGCGAATACAATACTTCCTTTTTTGTAAAAGAAAGTAATAAAGATAAAGAAGACTAGATTATGAAAATCTCATTCCATGGCACTCTCGTTTTGTGTATAAATGTATCTATCATTTGGTACAAACACTAACTTCTAGAAAGTATTTAAACAGGCCATTTGGAATTGCTCCAAAGGGATTTGACAAATCAGTTCCTTTCTACCTGCTTTCAGAATAGAGTGATATATTTTAGCGGTGTAATACCGTAAACTCTTTAACATAAACAGAAAAAATATATAGATAGAGTCGTTAAGACTATTTTTCCAAACTTTTATCTGATTTCTCTAGATATGATTCTCTCTGTCCTTCGTATATCTGGTTATTTTTACTACTGTATCATTTTACTTTGGTAAAAGGTGTTTCTTTCTATAATCTGGAAGAGTAGTTCGAAATCCCATGGCATACCAGACAGAATACCTATCAGTGAAGAAAAAGGCGGAATAGATGGACA
Organism: Uloborus diversus; assembly: GCF_026930045.1. Lineage (NCBI taxonomy): Eukaryota > Metazoa > Arthropoda > Arachnida > Araneae > Uloboridae > Uloborus > Uloborus diversus. The sequence continues at coordinate 83,011,563 of NC_072732.1, read as the reverse complement.
AGATAGAGCTTTTAGAGATACTCGGCAAGATGAAAAGAACGTTTTTTCTTCCTGAAAATGTGTTCGACAGTTCATTTATTCAATAGCTTTATTTTATTTTATTTTATTTTGAATGGTTTGAATTTCATACCTATAACAATATTTTTTTATAATTGAGGATTTGTTTTTTATATTATTTAAAAATGTTGCTTATTTATCTCTCTTCGACCGAATTGCTACACCTCGATTTCTGCCTTTTCGAGTTCGAGGTTGGTAGAAACTCGTCACATGACTTTTTCCTTTAATTTTGTTGAAAAACTATTGTTTTTAGCGAATATTGTTGCTATAGGCTCGCTAATTAGCAGTGCTTTAATTGTAACACTTTTTCATAAAAAAATAATAAATTCTATATTGAAAAAAACTCATTTTCTGAAAGAAAAAAAAAATGTTCGATGCAAATATTTCCAGTTCATGGAAAAAGCCCTAGATCAGTGTCTTCAGACATTTTTTTACTCGCGCGCCACACCTCATATTAAGAGGAATCTTGCGGGACAGAACATATATAAAATTGATTTTTTTTTTTTTTGGATAACATGTGAGCACATGACGGAAAGCAACTGAAAATTGCAAACCAAAAATGGTTTTCATAGTTTCTTAATGGTTATTTTATTAATGATAAATTTGCATATGTTTTCTAGAAACCAACTTATGAATATTCGGCTAAAATATTGTAATATTTTTAAAACTTTGCCACTAACTAGGAGTTCCAGAAAGTGTTTTTCGATTCACGAAATTTTTCAAAACAGCGGGTCATACTGGTGCGCTTCATGGGCCACATATGACCCGCAGGCCGTAAGTTGAGTATGACTGCTCTGGAACTATGAATAGTGATGAAATAATACGCAGCGTTAAGGGTAAAAATTAATAAGCGATGTCTTATGGTAGTAAAAATATTGCATTTTTTATTCCTTACATAAAATTAAAAAATATCTGACTGTCCTTTCAAATTTTGAGAATTTTGCGTTAAAGCATTGCACAGGTTTAGGTTCTTTCAAAATTTCACTGTGCTGTTGTCGACTTGCCGCAAATTGTTCAAAGCATTTTTCTTAAACGCAATATATTGCCGCAAAAATTTTTGACAAAACTGTTTTGAGTTCTCAATTTGGACTGATGGAACAATTTTGCACCAAAGCCGGATAGTTATTATTTAAACTAATGATTAATCCAACTCATCCATCAAATTATACTACATTGTTTGCAATGTAGTTACAGTTTGAATGCCCAAAATTCGCGATGGCTTTAGTTTCTAGGTGTTACTTCTGCAGGTTGTTGCCAGTTCGTTTTACCATGCTTTTATACTTAACCTATGTTGTTTATCATACTTCAATTTCGCATTTTGCTTTAACTCTCATTCTCTTAGTGGAGGATTAAATTATCTTTCGCTGTGTGAGAAATACATTCCCCTGTTAATTTTTATGCATATAATATGTATAAGAGTTTATCTCTACCAAAGTCAGTGTTTTTACAGAGCAATAGCTTCTGATACTTTTTCTCACAGTACGGAGCATCCCTCAAGACCTTGTTTGTTTTTTTAAGAGCCTTTTACAGGATAAATCTTCAAAAGGCAACTTTTCTACATTATTACTTAGCTTTTTTTCAAACGGTAGCTTTTCACTCTATTCTAATGCATAGTAAAAGCAAAAAAGGTAACTTAAATATATTTTTATGAAAAATCGTGCAAAATATTTTACATAATATGTTAATATAACTGAACATTATGTTAAAAATATATTAAATTCATTTTTGTATAAAAGTGAATTAGAGCTAGTTTGTACAGTCGAGTCCCGACTTACGCGAGGAATGCGTTCCAAGACACCTCGCGTAAGTCGGAATTTCGCGTTGTGGAACAAGGTATGTTTAGTAATTTTTTATAAGCATACCCAATTGTTTCAGACGTTTGTAAACACCCTCATATTGTTTCAAACTATTTATTAACTATATACTGCAGTATCTTTTACAAAGAACCGACTTTTTCTGTATTTTAGAAAAAGCGTATTATTTGATATAAAATTCTGTAATTTAGCACAAAATCAATGATTAATGGGGGAGATAAACTTAAAATAAAGAAGTATGGGGTACTTACAGTATGTACACTACAGCATTATTATAGCACTTAACAGTATGGATATAGTAAATATATTTATAATTTAAAAAATGAAGAAGGTTTATGCAGCGCGATCAGAATGTACTTTATTAACGTTCATATGTAAAATGAAAAAAAAAAAGGTTAAGAATCGGAGCGGTTATTTGTATAAACTAAAGCAAAGGGTTGTTTAGACTAATACAGTGGATGAACGTCCGCTTTCAGTGATGCTAAAGGGATGAAAGTCCATTCACAAAACCAATATTTAGTGTCAACGAAGCCTATTCTAACTTTCCGCCGCTCTTTTCCGAAAAATTTTATGTTGCAGGCGAGTAATTTGTGTCCGCACTAAAAAATTCATTATTCATGAAAAACTCGCGTTATAGCCATTTCGCGTAAGTCGGATCACGTTGTAGCGGGATCCTACTGTATTTTGAAAACTAAAATTTATACATAATCTATTGTTTTTAAAGGAATAATACTGGTAAAAAAAGCAATATTTCTGTAATGAATAGTGTCAAATGTTTTTACTATTAACGGGGAAAAAATTGTGATGTAGAAGAATTTAGTAGATTCAATTTTTTTAGCTGTATTTTAGATAAGTTCTTTCAAGAACTAAATATGACATGTGAACGTAACTTTTTACAGCGTTTTAAGAAAATCTATGCATTTACAAATTTCACGTAATTTTCTATTAACAAAACGGCTTTCCAAACAGATTATTTTCTAGAGTACTTAAAAAAAGTGCATTTTTTCTTTTTACGATCACTGTTGTTTTTTCCAGGCCTGATTTTTTTTTCCTGGTCATGTTTTCGATGCAAAATGTGTTTAAGGAGTTCAGTGGTTTTTGGTTTCCTTTATCTGATACTATTACGTTGGAATCTCACTTAAAAGTATTTTATGCCAGAGTTTAATCATGGAAGCAAAAAAAGATTTTGTAATGAGAATGAAGAGCGTTTTATTTTTAAATAAATTACTTTTTTGCAGTTGTTTATGGTCAACTTGTAGTGGTTTCAGAGCTAACAGCAATGAGTTTAGAAAAAACTTTGTATTCTTTTCAATTATTTTTTGAATTCTTTTTAATTAATTACGCTGCACATCTTTCAAGCGAATGCTAAACTTTTTTTTTTGTTCATTTCTTTCTTTCTTTCTGATGTTTCTTCTTTAAATACGCAGTTGGAACGCTAATGAGTTGTATTCAAGAAAAAGCAGGAAACTAAACTTTTCGCTAAATCTGTCGTTTCTGAACTTAATGGATACTCTGATCAATTCAACCGCTGAATAATTAAAAATAATGTAGTACTTATAGCAGTGTAACTATTAACTTTCAATGGCACCTCTTTATATTGGGAACATTTTTAGTAAGGTAGCACTGCATGTGTGATTTAACTCGTCTAATTTTGTCTGACTAATATTGCCTTCGAAACATTTATACATTTAAGAAAATAATATAATTAAAACGCGTAATGTCTAAAATATTCCATTTAAATCACGGAGACGTAAGTACTTTTTTCGTTAAAACCACTGCAGATTGTATGAAAGCTATTGCTTTCCTTTACCTATTATAAACGTTGAATATTTTCCACAAAATTTCCTGTTTCTTGGAAAATTTTGACCACATTTTTAATTTGACAAACACTTGAATTGTGACAGAAGTTTATCTCTTTTATTGCATGCATTTTTCAGATATTTTCTGATGTTAATTATTGAAAAACTATTTAGGTAAATGTTAATGTTTTTGTACATTATAACTAGGCATTAAAAAATAGAAAGCCATCATAGTCTTCGGATATCTATTGCACAGTAAATTCCATGCCGCTTAAATACATTTCTAATTATGCTACGCAAAAGATCAAATGTGTTTAATATGTGGTAAGTCACAAAAAACTTTTTTTTCTGTTTTATATAAACCACACTGGAAAAAAAATCTGTTCCAACTGGGAATTGATTTTTCTATGCACATATTACTCTGCTTCAAATTATGTATACATCCTTAATCTCAACCGTTTAAAGAAATTACTAATCAAACATACTAAAAAATAATTTTGACAACGTTAACATTCATTCAAAAAATGTTATATTTGCTTCTGAGAAGCCACCATTTAAAAGATGGCATGATCTGAAAAACTATTTTTCGACCAGATGAGACAACAATTCAAATCTATGGTTCATTTTATACGCCGGTACTGTGTGCAAAACTGAAATTACCAAAGTAATTGCCAAAGTGTCTTAAACTGACTTTATGCTTTTACTTTCGAGACAGTTATCAGAAATTTTTATTTCTTATTCATATTGTTTTTGATTGGTTGGATGTGAAAACTTCTGTAAAATTTCCGGTAATCACTGCGATATTTTTTATTAAAAAATACATTTAGTAATGGCAAATATAAACCATACGATAACGTAGTGGAAGACTTATCTTCGCTGGGCGAAAAGATGGCTAATCAGATCAAGCTGGTATATAAGCGTCAACTATTTCCTGCTATCTGAATTAACTGCGGGTACATTTTATTCGCTTTCCATCTTGATGATTAAAATTGGTGGGACAGTGATATTTAATGATAATTTAAAAGAAAAGAAGAAGAAAGAAACTTATCGGAGCATTCACTACACTCCTAGTTCCCCATATCTACTATAACATGATGTTTAATTATATGGATGACTGAAGAATGATCTGTTTTTCGCTCCAGGCCAGGAGTGAGCAACGCTTGATCCAGCAACCCCAGAGCAAGACTGCCGTTGGAATTTTTTGGAAAACGAAATATTTGGCTCATGAAATTTCAAAGACCCTGGTAAAAAAAAAAGAAAACCATCAATTTATTTCTTCTTTTGTAATTGCTACTTTTTCAGCTGGTCGAATACACGGAAGAAAAAACGTTGGCACCCACTGTTTTAGATCTGATATTAGCAATATTTGGGCTGCTGAATCGAAATATGAAATTAGTTTTTTATACCAGTGCAGATGGATATTGTACCAAGACTGCTTTGTTTAGTTTTGCTCAAAATGCACTGTCAAAATGCCAACTCTTTAGACAGAAAAATCCATACGAGGGAAACTTTTGGAAGGTCACAATGACTTCCCGTTACCTCCCTGTTTGTGACCACGGAAAACACATAATATGGGTGAACTCACAAACGCCACGCCCGCCGTTTGCAGAAAATTTTAGAAGTTTACGGACAATTTTGATATATTTTCAAGCATTTTTCTGTATTGTTACTTTTGAGGTTTCCCCAATAATTAACATTGAAAAAGGAGCAAATATAATTGAAGAAAACATGCCGGTTTCCTTGTGGTACTCTACTCGATTTTAACTTGACATTTTTGTTGGCCATTATGTTGGCCACGATATAAGATTCGGAAGTACAGTGGTTTTTTGCAGAAAAGTGTTTAGAAGTTATTTGAGTACACAGTTTAAAATTTTATCTAGCTCTGAACCACGGCATATTTATCTTGCACTAGTTGCCATTAGTGTACACGGTGGATCTTTGACCATCAGGCGTCAGTCTGCGAGTCTCTAGTTACGAGTCCTACGTCTAACAGAACAAGCCTCCACGGCTATTTACATAAGAGACAGAGATAAAAATATTTTTTCATTAACTGAAAAAAAAGGGAAATATTACATTTATGTAAAATTATTAAGCAATATGTAACTTTAATGCATCTTTGTGCATGTTTTTGTTATTTATTTAGACAGCTATTACGAGTGTTATTTATAGAAGACGCATTTTCTAAGAATACTGAACATTTGGCAATCCTTTTACCTTAAGATGTCTTCGTTAATCGAAAAGAAATCTTGCCATATAGAACGCACCTGATTTGAAAAGACATTTCGAAATAAATCGATGTCATTGCATAACCAAGTATTACTCAGTCAATTCTCCCCCACGCTTAATAAATAAAGCACCTAATTAATTTTAATAACAATGTAGCTCCTTTCTCCTAAGTGTAGTAATTACACAAATAATTTCCATATACTTGTTAGCGAGCATGGAAATGTCTCAGAGGTATAAAGATTGCAATTACTTTAATCTCATCATTAAAATGATATACTTATCCGTCTTTTGGTAAATACAGCTAAGGCTGGTATCTTACAACTTTCCTTAAGGAGCTTGCAGTTTTGATGGGATGAAATTCGGCAGCAGCTGAAGCTAAATTATAATTTTTTGAAAAACCATTTCTACATTACAAACCATTTCTACTTTTGAGGCTTTCTGATTTTGTTCAAGTAAATAGTTTTAAATTTGCTTTAAATAATATCTAAAAACTATCACATTGTCAAAATTCTGCCTCAAAAAAAGAAAAAAAAAGATGACAAGTTTTTAAGACATTAATATAGTTTCAAAATATCAGATAGCATCTACTAAAAACAGGCAAAACTCGTCGTTTGTTATCAATAAACAGCCTTTTTTTTCCTTTCTTACAAAAATGATGAGCAATAAATACCGTCCATAATATCACAGCCAAAAGAGAGTCATTAATATTTCGTTTATGACTTCGTTCCGAAAATCAATGGATGTCAGTTGATAACAAGATAAATGACATCTGAAATTCGAACAAACAAAATGGCTTATGTGGAAAACATATTTTTTCACGCTTTCTAATGGCCATTTCCATCGCATCATATCCAGTTTCATGATGAAATGGGAAAAAAATCAAATTTTCAATCAAAACAAACAATGCCAGAATTCAGCCAGTAGTATTCTGGTATTTTATTTCATCCGAGCAAAAACATTACAAGATCATGTTTGGATAAAAATGCATTGTGCGCGAAAAAAAGTTAAATCGAAGAAAAATCAATAATTTTATATACATTACCTTACTGCCGCCTACCTTTTCTAGTGGTCAGAAGAGTCTGACTGCGACAGGAAGGTCCGGGTTCGAATCCCGGCTCGGGCATAGACGTACCTTCGCTCTCCTGTCCTTATCCTTTGTTTGAGGGAATGTGTTGTTGTGCTGTGAATGGTTGCCTACCCTATAAACGGATCCTTACGGCATGTGTCAACTGTAGAAGTCAGACTTCACACCAAATTACTGTACAGTTAGAAAAGTGGAGCAGCGCACCCCAAATTGTCAGCCTAGCGGGCACACAACAACTACAACAATATTATCTAACTTTTCTTGGCATTTTATGAAATACTTATTTATTCTATGAAATAACAGATTGAAAACTTAAAGAGTAACATATGCATTGAGGCAAGAAAGATTTGAATAAAATTACCAACAAAAAATAAATCATTTTTTAAAAATAAATTTAACTGAACGTAGCAATTAAGAACGGTTTAGCTTTGCGTCCAATTATTTGTTCTGCTTCCATTTTACGATTGTTTATGATAATATTTAATGAAAAGCATTTTACTATTAAAAAATAATGCCGGCATAACTATTTTTTTCCCTTTGATAAAGTACAAATTTAAGAATATCTAAGTTTATCGTTGAGGGAAATAGAAAGACCTTTATGATAAAATATTTTCTCATGTAAGCATAACTTAATTATTCCGGTGTGCCGAGAACTTAAAATCTTAGAATTTAAAATATGCTTTTTTAAATTTTTAAAATGGCATGTTTGAATGATGAATATTCGATTACCAGTCATTCTACTTTTAGCCTCTAAAATCCGTTTTTTATAGCGATATTTGCTGAATAAGGCGTTTTCCTTCATTATAATTAGTCATTAAAAAACTTCAGAGAAATCATTTATTCATAGAAATATTTTTATAATTACAGGAAGAACACTATTAAGCTAACTAATTTCTTGAGCTTAAGTTTTTTTCCTTACAGCTATTTTTCATGACTCAGGGACAATTTCTTCTCTCTTTTAATAATATCAGGAATTCTTTTGTTAAAAAAAAAAAAAAAAAAACTAACAGGGATGAGAGATACCAGAAAATAAAACATTTGCAAATGACACCTTAATTTCCTTTAATGGGGTACGGCTTTTGCTTTTTCACCAACTATTCTTGCATGAAAGAATCTATTTTTTGAGGCTGTTAGTCTGGCATCTTATTTCCTATCTTGTATAGAAGATTAGAACCTTGGGGAATCAAACTCATTCCGTGGTTAATAGGACTTGTACAGTCACAAAGTGTTTTTTCTTATTGTTTTCGACTCAGACTGAATGTGTATTTTTTTCCAGTTCAGGGCTCTATTTATTTTTTTTCTAGTATTTCTGTTTGATTATTTCGTGCCTGCTAAATCTGATTCGTAAGCATAAAAAAAAAACTTCATTTCTTGGCACTAACGAGGGTCTGTAATATTTCTTTGATGACGAATTGTTTTGAACAGTAACATCGGGGTAAGTTTTATTTCTCTTTCAGCGCTGCAATTTTCTCAGAAGGAAAAATTAGTGGATCTCTTAACTTTTGCCGGAAAAAAGTATCGAACCGTTCGAATTTTAATTTTAGGACTCGGAAATGGCATTAAATGGCTCTATCTACGCGAAAAAAAATATTCAATTGTCCTAATTGCAGTCTCATTCGAAAGCCCGCAAAAATATCTTTAGAAGATTTGTATCCTCCGGATTTCTAAACCACCAATGATGTAAAATCACCACAGGAACATCAATATTAAATTAGAAATTTATCGTCTGCCGCGAGTTTAGTTTTAATTAGCGTGAATAAAAATCATTGAAAAGAAAGGTCTGTTGTAATTTCTTTTCTTGACTGTGAACAAATAAAATTCTTGCTTTTGTTTTGAGGCTTTTCCTGCAACCGGAGATTTAAAATTTTCCTTTTTTTTTTTTTTTTTTTGTTATTTTTCTGTGATCTGCCAGGAAATTTTACAGATTATTTTTTTGTTTGAATCAAGACTGAATTTTGAACACGCGTCACTAGGCATAACTTTCATTTTCAAGGTTGAGCGAGCAAAGCCGGGCGATTTAGCTGGTATATTTATAAAAGTACTAAGCAAAGTTAAGAGTACGCTTTATCGCAGGTCTAAAGCACAACTTTCTAATGAAACTTTGCAAATAACTTCCATTTCGTTCAAATAATATACCATAGATATATTCAGAAAAGTACTTAGCAACAAATGCTGCTCCCCGGATAACATTTATTCAAATTTTCTTTCCGGACCCACCGAAATTAACTAAAGTGCAGCAATTTTTCTTCTCATCAAGTTAATGAATAGCACCACTTATTTTCATAATAGTTGCATCATCAGTTTCTAAATGTAGTCATTTTTAAAACCACTAACTTTAATTACAATCCTATGTTGAAGGAGAAGTGACTGTTCGAAATTTTGCCATTTAGTTATTAATTTCAATTTGCCGATAGGGTATCTTGAGTCATTTCTGTCCATGTGAGTGGTCTCTTGAGGTATAATGGCAATATAACTAAAGATTCAGCTAAAATAAAATGTTCTATCGTTGCGTAAAAGTTTTGGAACGGTTTATTACGATCTCCCTGAGGGCGAAATAACGTGTCATTATGATCAATGAGGAGCAACGGAGAGTCATAATTTGACGGGTTATTTCATTTTTAGCCATTTTCTTACAGATAAGTGGTTAAAATCTCTAGAAAAGTCTTTTTTGCTGAAAAGAAATATTTTACACACGTTTATTTAAAAAACGAAACAGGCACTTTTAGAACATTTGATTTAAATCAGCGGTGTGTGCAATAGGGTGGTTCGAAAAAAAAAGCGATTTCTTTATTTCGGAATCGCGTTACCTCTCGGAAGCTGTAGTTTGGTATCTTCAATTGGGGAAAAATAATTAAAATACTCTAAGTTGACATCTTCAGTTCGCACATGAGGCTAAAGGTTTGAAAAAATATGTTTTTTGTAGTTTTTCATAATGCAACAGCTATAAATTGTCAGTATATAGCGTTATTAGAACCTACAAAATATTTTATAGCTTTCACATAAGATCATTAGTTCCCATCTGCCTTAGATTGGGCAGGAGCTTTTAGCTCAATTTAAGGCGCATGCGCAAACGAAAGATCTTACGTAAAAGCTATAAAACATTTTTTTTAGGTTCAAACTACGCTATATACTAACAATTTATGGATGTTGCGTTACAAAAATATAAAAACTAATTGCATTATTATTTAAAAATTCAATTTTTAGCATTTTTTTTCAAACTTTCAGCCTCGTGCGCAAACTGAAGATGTGAACTTAAATTTTCTTTATTATTTTTTCCCAATTGAGGATACTAAACTACAACTTTTGAGCGATAACGCGGCTTCTAAGTAAAGAAATCGTTTTTTTTCGAACCACCCTAGTGTGCAACCTTTTTTTTTAACCCGAGAACAGCACCTCTTAATAAAATGAATTTCGAGGGCTAGAACTCATAGATGCCTCTTTTCAGTACGGAAGACGCAATTTCGCCTTTTAAGAAAATCGGCGAACATATTTCCATCCTCAATTATGAAGCCTTTCTTTTCTTTTTTGTAAATTTAAGGACGGAAATACGCCCGCCGATTTTTTTTCTGAAGACGGTATTCCGTCTTCAATTTCAAAAGTGCCATAAGTATAATATTTCTGAATATCATGAGAAAACTCAAGAAAGGAAAGAAAGTTGCAGACAAAGAGTTGTTGTTATCATTGGTACATACTTAATTAATAAATACGAAGTTTCCATTGCATTTTTAGAAACTAATTTGTAGCTACTTGGCTCGAAATGTTCACCAAATATTTTTAATGCTCAATGGGGATGATCGGTTGTTGTGAAGGGTTACAGAAATTGTTTTCGGTTCGTAACATTGAACATAATCAAGGGTTGAATGTAAGACACCACTGGATAAGAATATGCTCTTTCAAGTCACTTTTGAAGCAAAGACAACAGGCTACATGGATCAGTTGTGCGGGTGTCACATACAAAAAGGTCCTAGATTAGGCGCAACTGGCTAGGAAAACTCAAGATTAAGTCATCTTTCAAGCAAAGAAAAAAAAAAATTACGAGTTACCTCATCCAGCTCCAGAACATGGTGTTCGATTATCAAACAGAATCAGCAATGAACAACGGGCCAAATGAATCAGCTTCGTGAGCCCGTGGACCGGAGGTTGAGCACTACCAAGTTAAAGCAATTTGTTTTCTTATTTATGCAAATAATTTTTTCCCATAAAAGATATGTTTATTTAATTTCTCGTATTAATAGTTTCTTGTATTTAACAAATTTTAAAAAGGATCGAACCATGAATGTAGAGATTTGTATATGCTAAACATGGTGTACATCTTTGAAAAATTGTAAAAGTTAACTTAATGAGTGACGAAAAACATTGACACGAGAAGAAATCTAAAACGTACGAAGAGCGTCTAAAATATCTTACTTTTGTTCGGTAAAAATATTTGGTTAATGTGATAGCATTAAATCGTAATTCGCCCCGAAAAAAAAAGTTATTGGGTCTTCAAGCACTTAACCCACCGATCCTTTCACCGCCAAAAACTCTCGTAGAAGGTTCCTTTTGGAATAATGTTCCTCTGCTGTCGTCTTCTACATTTCCTTTTATCCTTTCTATGTGGGACGGGGGGATCTTTTTAATGTACATTCCAATTTCAGAAACTGTTTAAAGTCTACAAACTCATCAACTGTTTAACTCTCCATATACGACTCCATCCGAATTTTGCTCTTCAAAAAATTAAAGAAATAATTATCCGTATCATGTCGTAGAAACTAAACATAAATTACCGTTGTCGTAAAAGGAGAAATTTTTTTACTTTTCACGTTATAGTTTTGAGTACTGTTGAATAATAACATTATCATTTAAATCTTTTTCCCAACTTTGCAGATTTTTCAAACTCGACTTTGACATTTTCATTGAAAAACAATCGTTGCATTTGTCATCTTCATGCGAATCTTATCAAATAGATGCTCAACTAGAAGATATTCTAAATTAGTCTTTTCAGTTTTTAATACCATTCTGAAGTTTGATTTAATTTTACCCAGTTTTTTTAAAAACTATCCCATGAAAAGCATTGCAGCTCATTTCTCTAAAGCGTGAAGAAAAGCACAACAAAGAAAAAATAACGTACATTTTCTAGGAAAAATATAGTCTTTTGAAAACTCAATTGGTGAAGTTTTTTTTCGCTTTTTTCTCGAAATAAAAATGGTCTACTGGGACACTTAGATGTAATGATACACTTTGGAGCCAAATTCGGATATTGGTAGATTTACCACCACAGAGGGATTGGAGAATTCGTTTGATAGATTTTCGACTCGGCTTTTAGCTGTGAAGTACGAAGTGAGATTTTAGAGAAATTCTTTATAGGAAAACTTGAACTGTAAGTGTTGGAAGATTCGCCAAAACTCAGACTTAACAAACTAAAGAAGAAATGCATATCCCAAAATGAGGCGTACATTGCAAGTATAATCTTTTTATCAAGACGATTCCGATCTTCCGATCATAATTTTTTCGAATTTGGAAAACGTTGACTTGTTCTATTCAATATTGCTAAAGTCGCCGTAAATAATATATATATATATATATATATATATATATATATATATATATATATATATATATATATATATATATATATATATATATATATATATATGGCTTTTGTTGAGGCTCTAGGTATACACAAAGAAAGAGGGGAAGAGGGGGAAGGATATCCAAAGTTTTTCTTTTTATCTGTATAAGGAGGTTTTCTTTATCGGTTACTCTATTAAACGACGCCGACTGCGTAATGTTTAATTAAAGCCATTCATCTGAAGTAAAATAAAAAATAACAAAGTCAAAAATCACAAGTTGCAGGTTACTGCAGACACATGTTTCGGCCTTTTTCAGTGCAAAAAATTCAGCTTTCTCTTCTCATCCATAAGTTCTTTTTTTTTTGCATAAAAAAAGGCGTTCCTTGTAACCCCAAAACACGTTTCTGCAGTAATCTGCAATCTGTGGTTTTTTGACGTTGTTATTTCTTACTTTACTTTTCAGCTCGTTAAAGCTTTTGTTGTGAGAAAATATTGTTTGCAGCAATTTTTATAGGTAAAAAGAGAAAGACAAAAAGCAAAAAAGAAAAAAACACACACACACACGCAATTAAATGTTTAAGAAAAATTTGCATCCTCTGCATTATTACAGAAAAAAATTTTTTATTGTATAAAATTAATTTTGGGTTAATTAATTTTGATAAAAATAATTTTAAAAGAAAATGATCCTTAAAAAGTACCTGTCAATAAACTGATTCAAATATAATAAAAAAATAATAATGCATATAAAAGAAAGCACTTCAAGTACCATGCTCCGAAAAATACCTATTATCGATTATGTCTGAACGCGTTTTTATTTATCCAGTTGAAACATATTGTTAATTAAAATTTTGAACTTCAAGCTAATACACCTCTGAAAATATTAATATGTTTATATATATAATGTGTTAAAATGAATCAGTATAAACAATGCGTTATTGGTACATACAAACAAAAAATTTAAACTAGAGATCCACTGACAAGCAAATTGTCGATTACTAATTACCGGTTAATCAGTAATCAGCCGATGTCGATTGATTGGTTTTTGATTAAGTATAATGATTATGAATTTTTATGCCATCAACTGGGGTAACTAAGGCTTTTTTTTTGGGGTAACATTAGCTCAACAAACGAAAATTGTATCATTATTATTATTGACCGTTTTCTGCGAGAAGGCACTTGAATCTTCTCTCGTCACGTGGTTTCCGACGATTCTATTTCGCTCTTTTTGGCAGAAGGTATATTCGGATCATAGCATTTTGTTGTAAAAGCAGCAGTTTTTAAAATGTAAGAATAACAAATGACAAGTGAAGCAAGTGATGTAAAGGACACTAAGATTTTTTGCACATTAAAATGCACACCCACGTTACGGATGTCTGGTTTTGTCTCCTTTAGAAGCGCGTGGATTGCTTGCCGATCAACCCCGCGTAAAATTAAACTCTGCGTTCGAGGACGCGTGGCGAAGTGCCTTCTTGTGAAAAACGGACAATACCAGTTACGTGAAGTCAGTGCTGCTTTGACTTCGTTGAGCCAATGTTACTCGCGGAGGCCAAAGTTACCCCAAATGACAATAAACAACCATTTCTCCATCATTTTTTTAAACAACAATTTCGACTTTTCAGAATTATTTTAGTTTGTTTATCTCTGTGAGCGATGATTGAGTGTTTCTCCTTTTTTGTACCCCTTTTCTTTAAAATAATGTTAATTTTAATTCAAATTCTGCAAAACAATTTTCTTGTTATTATCAACAAAATATGTTATGCTAACTAAACATGATTTAACAGTAAGTTACCGCCCTTAATCCAGGGCTGAGGCAGAAATAAATGCAACATACTAGACAACCCTGTAATCACATCCAGAGACTAGTTTCGTTCTTGTTAGATCCAGTCCATGATGCGGACACTCGCTGGCGAGATATATTTATTTTATCTTTTAGTCTGTTGGCACTCTCAGCTTCAATAAGATGACATCTGATGAGTTCTAATAAGAACGAAACAGCAGTCTCTGGATGTGATACATAGGACTGTCTGGTACATTGCATATATACATGATTATTCAAATACCTAGTTCTTAGACCGCCGTCTATAGACACTTTCAGTTTAGTATCGACGGTTTTAATGTTATTGATCTTTTAATGCAGTCCTTTTATCTTCACGAAATGTATAAGTCGTTCTCAAAGCACGATGCTAAAGATCGGGTTGGGGAGAAAAATATTGTCATATGAGATGCATGCAAGATTGTATGTGTAACAGAAGTGCAGATCAATGTAGAACGGAAAACATTAGCATTGCTTCAAAGTGTTCATAAAATAATATAATAAAAACATATTTAATAACCTAAAATGGTTGTTGAGTGAGAAAGTTAGTGGTTTTGAGACAAAATTATAAAATGTATGTTGTAATTGAATGCATAAACAGTGAATTAATTGAAGAACAAAATAAAAATGATGTATGCCCTCAAACGTTTGTGGGGAGAGGGGGAACAGACAAACCCATATAAGTAACCATAGCATAACTTTAAAAGAAACAGTGCAATAATTCAATGAATATTTCTAAAAATGCATAATGTAACCTTCTTTAATTCTATATTTTCCCATTGTTGTTATTAATTTACAAATACATATTACATTTTGTTGCAGAAATTGCATTTTTTTGCTTATGAAATCATTCAACACACTTTGCTCTTATAGGCATACTTAAAGTAATTTTAGTTATAACATTTTTTTCTCGCAGAATATTTTGAAAGTTTGATGTTTATACACAATTGGCAAAGTGAGCGATCATGGTAGATTACTGCCGATTAATCGGTGCATCCCTACTTTAATTTAAAACCATAACTAAATTCGATTTCGACAAAGTTAAAATCAATTTAAATGGAGTTCTAGTTTTACATTAGGTGATTAAATAAAAATAGCCAATAGTACAAATGCAAAGAAACTCATAGGTGTCCCTTACTTTTTGCCGACACAACCCCCCCCCCCCCCTAGTTTTGCAGTATCAACCTTACCTTTTGATGTATTTGAGGGGGAAGGAAATTTTAAATGTCAGCGAAAAGTAGGGTAAATACACTCAAGAGACTTGAGCAAAAAACAATTATTTGAAAACGTGACACAGATTGGTGTAAAATAGAACTTCTAAAAAAGTTGACATTTAATTTTACTGCAACTTTACAATTATTCTTCTTTGTATAGATGTATCTTTTATTTGGTTGAAGTGTTACTCTGTGGACTTGACAAAAGAATGCCGAGCCATCCGTCTTAAGGAGAGAAATGCAGCTGACATATTTGAAAAAATAAAAAAATGAATAAGAAAAATATCGTGAATATTTCAACAGACACAAAGAAAAATATGTCGCGCGGGAAACATGACTTTTTTTACGCCTCATCTGATTTCTCTTGATATTATTTGCCAACCTCCGTATATCTGGTTGTTTTTACATCTGTTTCCTTTTACTTACACAAAAGAAATTTCTTCTCGTATGTTCCGAAAAAAGTTGAACCACATTTCTATGCATTCCAGAAATAGTGCCTCACTGGGAAAACAATTAATTGAATACCTTGGGTAGAAGTAACTAAAATGATGTATGAGTTGAAAACAATGATATATTGGCTATTACTTTATTATTATTATTTCTTATTTCTTATGGAAGGTGAAGAGATATGAGTTTCAATAAAACTTTTAGTGAAAATATTTATTTTACCACATAAACGAGTATGTTATAGGATGCGTTTAGTAACAAAATCAGCTCTAGCAATATTTCAAAATTTTACAAGAGAGAAAAAAAGCATTTTATTCTCCGCTGACTAAATTATTATATATTTGCTGTCTTTATGTTTTTGCTGTTACCCTATTTGAAGTATAAATTTTTTACGCATTCAGAATCGAAGTGTTGAGAAAAATAGTTTTTGTAATTCAGTTTATCAATGGGGTTTTTTTCCATTAGTCAAAAGTACAATTTTTAGTCACTGAAATTGATGGAATAAGTAATAAATAATTAAATAAATAAACATGGAGCGAGAAGAAATCTTTTATTTTCAAAACGCTTAATTTTTAACTTCTTTTTTATTATGTCCTATTTTTCAAACAAGGCATGGTCTTTATGACGTCTGGCGCGTACTGCACTGAAGAACTGAGTGTTGCCGCTTGCTATCTCCCGCGTTCCCAGCTTATAATAATTCAGAAGCAAATTAAATATTGCGCTCTACACTTGCTTTCAACCACATCGTTGCCAGTACATGTGAGTAAAGATGCGAATTCAATATTGCTCTCTGCACTAATGGTATCAGTGACTGGCATTTCACCACTTATGATGACACGTGCAGAAGCGTAAAAAAAGAAATTAAATCTGCGCACCGATTAAAAATTTGTCAAATTATTTTCAAAATGGTCAGATCCTATGTTTTTAAGCATGCTCTTTCGGAAAAAAACACTTTTAAATTTCGGAATCGACCCCATTTGATTTTCGTAAAAGCATACGGTTAAATGTTTTTAAAAACAGCTTAATTAGAAGTTATCGAGCCGAAAACTCATCAACGGTTAGAATTTATTGAAAAATGAATCTAACAATATGAGAAACTAAATTTGATGCATATTCTACATGATCATTTTGTTTTAATTTAGTCATTTGATTTCACTATTTTTTATTTACTTTTTTAATAAGAAGAGCAAGTTTTTGTGCTTGAAATCAGTTTAAGTGTTAAGTGTTATAATATTTAACCTCAGCTGATTGAGAAAATAGTGACCTTATGTAAGGAAATCGATAAAATTGATGACCGGATAAATGGGCTCGTTAGCTCTAGACAAAACCTCTTGTTCAAATTAGCAGTAATTATTTACTGATCAAAATTTATTGGACCGAGCTGCTTTTGAAGTAAATAAATATCAAACAGGAAGAATAGTCTTACAGTAATTGAAGTTTTCAAGTACGAAACAAAGAATTCCATGACAAAAGGAATTCGTTTCGAGTCCAAAAATTCTCGGCTGTAATTTGATTGCAGTATTTTTGTTCATAAAAGTTAGTTTATTAGATTTTTTTTATTTAAACCTTTATATTTCTAGAATTATATATAATATCGTTGTTACTAAAACCTGTTTTATATAAACTTACACTGTTTCTTTTATCTTGTTCTTAATTTAAAGTTTGGAAAGCTGACCACTCTAAGTAAGGTAGTCATTTAAACATGTTTGCAAAAATTATCTTTTTAGTTCGCTCAACTAATCATACTGGCTCTAAATATTTTCCCCAGTGTCGCAGGACTTGTAATAAGTAACTAATATCGCTTCGCTTTTAAGTTATGTTTAAAAAAGTGTTATTCTTAACTTTTGACACTTGTCATGCTGTCATGCACATTTTTCTAATTCTTAAATTCATCGCTTCACTGGAAATAATGTTTTTCTGTAATTTTTGTTTTACTAAGGATGAATAAAATGTCAATAGAAAAATAATAATGATTCAAGAAACAAATTCAAAAAAAGAAAATTTTCAGATTTCCTTTTTTTACTTCCAACGTGTTTCTTCAGCAAAAGCTACAATACATTCTCATCCTTTTTTTTTTGGGGGGGGGGGAGGACTGAGGGAAATTATGTGTAGTATTTACTTTTAGTTACAATACATTATTTGCAATTTGAAAGAAAAAAACAGTGGTTGTGTTAAGCGTGGACCTTGCAGATAAAACGTTTACTCTTAATCTCTGTTGCTGAAAAGTTTTTTCTCTTATTCTCCCATTTGAAAAATAGCTGACATCATCATTCGAAAAACAGATAAGACTAAAATGTCTTTAGTGTTATAAAACACATTTTGTGGCTTTAATTTAACTCTACTACACCTCTTCATTCATTGAGAAGCAATAATTGTATTATTAAAGTACTCTATCGAATTCTCTCTCTTTTTTTTTAAACCAAATAACAGCAGCTGTTACAGCTTTTTCTTTCTTCTTTAAATTAGAAATTCCATTCAAAAATTGTGCTAATTACACATGAACCATATTTACGATTTTATAAACACTGTGCAGTTAGGAGTAATGTCGTAAGTGTAGGTTTAAGGGTTTTGACACATTTGAATGCAAAGCAATTTACAGCAAGGATTTATAAGCATTTAAATCCTGGTGAGTTCTTTATTTCGTTTTATTTTATAGTTCTCTTTCTTTCACTTTAACATTTTAATGTGATTCTTTAAAACATTTTTTTTGTTGTTGTTGTTGAAATGAATATTATTATACATTGTAAACGCAGTTTAATGAACCCTCTTTTTTATTCTTTTTGCTTACTTCTCTGTGTTGTTATTTTAAAAAAAAAAAGAAAAAAAGTAATGGTGCATTGATTCATACAGGGTGTCCTGAAAAAGAGTGACTGTTTTCAAAAAATCATAACAGGAGAACGGTTAATGGTAAAAAACAAATTCTTGCAGAAAATTCATGTGGTGGGCCTTAAATTTTTTCTCTCAGAATTTCAAATTTTAGTTCGAAAATGCTGCAATAGATGGCGCTGCACATAGTTCGCCAGTAAGTCAAAAAAGAAGACTTGAAATTCTCCGATTTTTCTTCTGATTGCGACATGGGATTACAGCCGACAATTGTTTGAAAATATTGTTTTGTTTTTTTGTTAATTGTTTTCGAAAAATTATGATGTAGTTTTTGTATATATTGTTTTTATTTACGGGCTTACTATCTGCAGCGCCATCTGTTGGAAAAAATTTCAACTACAGTAAAAAATTTACGACCCACCACATGAATTTTCTGCAAGAACTTTTTTTTTGAGCAATCACGATTGCTTATTGCTTTCATTTGACTGTTTTTGGCGTGCTATCATTTTATTTTTCCACCGCTACGCTCCGCACCATCACCGTCGACTGGCTCCTCACGATGCTGCTCCTATAGCGAAAACCGTCTCCAGGTGGCATCCATATCCTACACACACACGCATACATACACATCTACACACACACACATACACAAACACATACACCATACACCTACACACATACACATACACACACGCATACATGCAGATACCTACACATACACACAACTACCCACACATTCATGCCTGCACACAGACACAAACACATATGCCTACACACACATACACCCCCCCCCCACACACACATTCATACACACAACTACTCACACACTTATGCCAGCACACAGACACAAACACACATGCCTACACACACATACACATACCTTTACACACAAACACACATACCCCCCACACACAAACACACACGACTACATACACACACTCGTGATTGCGAAACACATAATTTGAATTCAAGATCTCAAAATTCAAATTATTTTTTTTTTTAATCATTTACCATTTTCCTGTTATTAATTTTCAAAAACAGTCAGGACACCATGACTGTTTTTGGGGGACCCTTCAGGACACCCTGTATGTGTTCCAGTAAATAAAAGCATTGTTATTAGGAGACGATGTGCTGCAACTTGCACCTACCCCAGGGTGGCGACAGATCAGGGAAATCAGGGAGATCAGGGAAAAGTCAGGGAACTTTATTAATCAGGGAAAAGTCAGGGAAATATCAGGGAATTTTGAAAAAATAACAAAAAATCAGGGAAAATTGATTTTATGAAGGAAAAAAAATTTTTTTTTTTTTGCTTTACAAAATTAAGTATTTTAATTCACTACGCATTTTCCGCCAATTATCTGCTCAAAAAAAAGTAAAATTAATGAGGTGTGATTATGCACTGCCGCATATTTGTGCATTTTTTTTCTTCAACGTCAAAGTATTGAATCTTACTTATTCCTCACAGGATGAACTTCCTAAGATTGTTTCTGTGTCTGTTAGGTTGTTTATTTTACCTAGCTTAAAATTTCCTTTTACGCTTTCAATGCTACGTAAAATAAACAACCATACAGGCAAAGAGGAAGCCTTCATTAATGCCTTAGCTCCTTTGCCTTTATTCCATTGTCTCGAAGTAATTAGCATACTGTAATCACGATTTCAAGAAAAAAAATCTTTGGTTTCTGAATTAATACTATAAAAGCTTAAAAGTTATTACTTCTTCGCATTTTTAATTTAATTGCTAAAATTGAACTTTCAATAAAAAAAACTTTGTTTTTTGCCGTTATATTATTTGTTATCACCGCAGATTATAAAGGTTTTCTTTTCTTCGGACTTAAGTGATTCTTTTATTTTATAACCAAGTTGTATTCTTCTTTTATATATTTTGAAATTAACTAATTGCTTTTTTATTTCTTTTTTCCCCCCTTGCATTTCAAAGTTTGTTACAAAAGCGATGTAAGATTTTTTTTTCATTACATACTGAAATCATTTGAAATAGAGTTAACTAATAACTTAAGTAAATATCTTTATTTTTTATTGTTAAAATGCTGTATTCATTCATTAAAATCTATGTTCTTGATTAGTGAAAAGCACCATATGAATGGATGTCAAATGGTTTCATCTGTTTTGCATAAATATGTCAATTATTTATGTAAGAATAACTACATTACTTCTATTATTTCACTATTGCTTGTTATTCTTGCAACAATTATTATACTGTTTGAAAATTTAGTTCAAAATAATTTCAATTACTTTTTAGTTCTATCATAAATACACATATGTTTTTAAGAGTGATTTGAATAGTTTCTTAAAATTCTTATGCTAAGTGGTTTCTAGAAGTAAAGTTTTTTTTTAATTCTCTATAATCTTTCCATTGTAGAAAAATTTAATATACTATTTCGTAGGGTTTTTTTCCCAAAAAAAAATGACTTGATATGTTTTTTTAACCATTTTATTAAAAAAGTAGCTTTTTTTAAAAATATACCTTTAGTTCAACAACTTTACACAACTTAAAACGTTTAAAATACTGCATTTTATAGAAACATACTATGGATTTCAAGTAGGGCAAAGAAAGAAAACCATTATCATTGGTAACGTAAATCAGGGAAATTTGGTGAACTTAATCAGGGAAATCAGGGAAAAGTCAGGGAACTTTTTTTCACAGTTCCTGTCGCCACCCTGTGACACTTTTCAAACGGAGACTTTAAAATTTTGATGCTCTTGCCGTTTTCCCCAAGGGAGAAGAAGTTGCGTTCTTGTTTCAAAGCAATTGTAAATACATTCGACGCTCGTTACAATGACCCCTATCGTGCAAACAAAATTAGTCGCTATAACCAGAGTTCATTGTAACATATTGCATGTTATTTAGTCATTTTTTTAAATGCACGAATAATTTTTCTGTTATACTTCGCTTTAAAATAGAATCAAGAAACTAACAAAATAATTTTTAAAAAAATTTGAAAGTTTTTTCTTTTTGAAAATTTTATGATGCAATCGTAGAATTTTTCCGATTTTTTTGACTTTTTCAAGAAAATATAATTTGTAATGTCTACCATTTGTGTGCAGTTTTCATCAATTCTTTGACCATATAACAACAAATAATTCCTTTCAATGGAATTACAGTCGAGCCCGATTAATGGAAAAGGCAATTTGCCAGGAAAAATTATTCTAATAAGCGGGATATTCCATTATTATCTATATCTATATATATATATATATATATAAATGAATGTTTGTCTGTATGTCATCCATGAACTCAAAAACTATCCGGCAGATTTGGCTGAAACTTTCACCGTTTGTTATTTAATTTGGTACTGGGAATGTTTATAGACCAGTTCGAAAAAAATCCGATCGATAGTTCCTTTTTTATTCCAACTTAAGTCACAATCCATTGGATAAATACGAATAAAATTATCGGCTGCAGAAATTAATTCGCGTGAAAGATCTCATTGATAAGAAGTTAGCTGTTAGCCATTTTTCTTGAGTTTGAACAAATAAATTCTTTCTTTATTGTTTTATGGCTTTTCATGCAACGTGGGGATTTAAAACTTTTTCTATTTGATATTTTTAGCGATTGATTGATCTTGCAGACTGCGTGAGTACAAAATTTGAGTATAGTCACGGCTTCACTTGATACCTGGACCGATTATTATGAAAATTGCTATATATATGTATTTTTCCACGGAGAAGGTGCATAATATGCTCATTGAAGCCACTCGCCACCAGGTGGCACTGCAGAGTAGCAACTTCTGCCCCGTTCAACCGATTGTCATGAAAATCAGTATAATGATGTATTTTTTTTTGTTGGGGTAGCAACGCGCGTCGGGTACAGCTAGTCCGGGATAAAAATAACACACATCAACGGTGTAGTACATTGGAATTTTATTACATTAAGCGGGATATTCTATTATCCGATATTCCATTAAGCGGGCTCGACTGTATTTTACCTTTAGAAACATAAAATATTTAAATATTAGTTTTTGAATAGTTAGTCCTAAGGATAATACAAAAATACAAAAATTGAAACTTTGTTTTGGACGTTATATTGAAATGAACGGTTCAGTTAGGACGCCCTAATTGACGGTAAAGTAACGTTGCATCTAAGGAATAGAAAATGGGACTTCATGCATCGGTCGCTATAACAGAAGGGTCGCAATTATAGGAGGTTGTTCCGTACAGCGTTGACTGTATTACATTAAGATGTATGAATACATTTAAAATCGCAGAAATCGACCAAAATAAATTTGTTCCCTCGAAATATTCTCTAATCTGTTTGCATTCAAACGATGCCAAGATGTTGTCAACATTTGAAATATTTCTCGAGTTACAAGTGGTTTTTCTTGATACGCTGCCTTTCTGAAACATTTTTCGAAGATTTTAAACTCAGTTCCTGAAGAATCGCTTTTTTGCCGTGTATTGCTTTCTTCCAAGTATGATTACCCAACACTGAATTAACCTATCACAATTATTTTAATATCAGTATAGTCTGTATAGTTAAGTGAATATTTTCTGCCTCAAACAGATCTATAAATGGAAAGTAAGTTCTTAGTAGATTTTTAAACGGCAAAATTTCGGTAGAAAATATTGGTTTTCTGTCTTTCCGTAGTTTAAAAAATCATTTAAAAAAAATATTCTCTCTAGCATTTTTACTGAAGCAAACAACATAAAGAATAACATCAAGATTTTTTTTTTTTTGACAAAATTATTTGTCTAGACAAATTTAGATTTTAAGATTTCGTGTTTAGAAAAAGTGTACTAATTATCTCGTTAAATCGTAATTAGTTAATTACCAAGCAATATATTTTTATTTTTGTATGCTGAGATGGCATTTAACATGCAGCAGTGACCTTCTGTTTAAAAGCAGGATTTAAGTGAAAAAAAAAATCTAAGTATGTGTGTTGACCTTATTTCGTGTAACTTTTGTCACCAGCAGTGCATTATTTCTGTCTTAGTGATATCTATCCTAATAAAAAGTAAAAGGCATGGATGATTTTTCGAACTATTTTCAAAATCGACCTCTGTCTTTTTTACTCTTAACTTGATTAATTTTGATTTTACTGCTTAACTTCTGCAAATCATAATTATAAAAGTTGAATTTATAATTTAAAACTCAAATGAAACTCAGCATATGGTTTTGAAGTAAAATATTCAACTTTCTGTCGGTAACTTAAATGATTTTTAAATTTTACTATCTATAAAACTTTGAAGTAGGAAATTACGCCATATCTGCAGCGCTGCTGATGGCAAAGATGAAATTTCACCTGTAATATATTTTCGCTGTTTAACAATACAAGAATGGGTTATTAAAGAAAAAAAAACTGAAAAATATTGATCCATAATATTATTTGAGTTTGAAGAACGTGTCCCCACATAATTCGGAAGCTGTTAAAGAATTTTTATTTTTAACATGCACGCGATTTTTCAGTAAATACAAAAATTTTTACATTTCTGTTCATGTGTACTGGATGGAAAATTAGTAATTGTAAATTTTTAAACTTTTCGCATTAATATTCTCAAAAGGTCAAGCAAGGCCAGAAAAATAAATTCAAGAAAAGTATCTTCATTTATTAAAAACGCACTAATCTTCAACATTTTTTCAAGAAATAGAATTTTTCCGACTAGGCCACTTTTTAGAAAATAAATTCTAATGTTGCAACGGTTTTGAGTCGAGTTATTATTAGTTTCAGCTGTAAAAATATTAACTAACTCGTTAGAATGAAGGAAAAAATACTTGGTTTCTTGCCCTCGAGCTGGAAGGAAAATCAATTTGCGAAAAGAAACCCTTAAAAATATTTTCTAAGAGCACTAACTAAACCTATGTTTTCTTTTGTCACAAGTACGGGTTAGAATCAAATTTCTGATAAAAAATAATAAATGTCTTCTGATAGTAAATGTCTTTTCATTTTATAAGGTTTTCGAACTTTCATCGAGATGTAGGCGATAGCGTAAACTGCCAGTTTTCGGAGACGAAAATAAATATTAACTTAGTTTTCAAAGTTGATCACTGTCATAATAATTACCTTCTTAATGAAATTTCGAATTGAATAAACTCAATGTGACTCATTGAAACTTCATTCACAAACAGTAAGAACTTTTATGGAGTTAAAAATTTATTATACATGTCTGTTAAGAAGAACAATACAATTGTTACAATACAATTTGCAATTAGAACAAAATAAAAATCATGCTTTCCTTCCAGTAGAAAATGGAGTTTTAATAAAATACTCATCAAACACAGAAAAATATTGAAATACCACTCCAACCCGAAGACAATGGTGAATTAATGAAAATACGTGTTAAAAATTTTTTTTTTTAAAGAAACACTTCAAAGAGCACCCCCCCCCCTCCCCGATCAAAACTAACTTGTACCAAATTTCACAGTTTAAATGCTTCCTAAACGTATCAAAATGGCCGTTTTATATGTTTCAAAAGTCACTTTTAAATTCGCGGTCTCTGGTAATATATTTTGCTCTCTATCTCCAGATTTGAAATAAAGTCACTTTAGGAATTTTCGCTAAAATAGAAACCCTTATATCTGATTTTCTAACTAATTGAGAAAATTAAAACAAGCTTTATTTGATGCAGAAACAAAATCTCTTTGAAACGATATGGAATGTTAAGGGGTGATGAAAATCTTTTATACATTTAATAGGCAATTTAAGTTAAATTTGAGCTTAAAATACTAATTACAAAAAAAAAACCTAATGTGAAATTTAAAAAACAGGACCCTAGATACAAGACATTTAGGAAGTAATTTTGTACAAAATTTCAAGGCTGTAAATTCCATGGGGTCTCCTGAACGCAGGTCCTCCACCACAGATTTCCTTTCACAATTTCTTTGACCTTACCTTTTCTTAATGTATAGAGAAAACAATCAACGTTAAAAAACTGTTACTTATATTGTGGCATACAAGTTTTAATAAATCAGATGTTCTTTGATTGCTCAGGGTATTAACGGCGTAAAAATTTAACAACGCTATAAATTTTATTGATAGCCCTCATCTGTCGGGTCATAGTCGTCTGCATTCACAATAAAAATGAATTTTGTTAACATTTACGTTACTAAAGTAAGTACGTGAAAGTGACAAATTAAGCGAAAGCTCAGATTGTGAAACATTCCTCACATTCCAAAATGAAACAGCTTATTTCGGTTATTTCAGATTATTTTGCTGAAGATAAGTAATATTTTCAGTTAATTGGAACGCTACAAAACGTTTCCAAAAACAGAAATTTAATTTTTTACGTAATTTTGTTCTTAGTATTGAAAGGATTAATAGGGAAAAGAATTTCATGTTAAAAATAGCTTTTTACTAAACATGTTTTTCTTCAGTTAGTAGGAATATATTTCTTCTAAAAAACATGTCTGGAATTTCAAATATAAACTAAAATATTATTTTTATAGGTGTTAATACGTTCCCTAATGTTTCGTTTTATTAATTTTCGCTTCCATCTTAGCTTGATGTTTCTGTCATTGTTTTAATTGAAAAAATGCCACTATATATATATATATATATATATATATATATATATATATATATATATATATATATATATATATATATATAAGTACGATTACCGTTATAGAACCGTCGGTGGTTGGTATAATTGTTAGTGAAATACCAAACTATCTACGAAATTTTGCATGCTTACGCATGGGTTTGTACACAAGATGCGATTGCGCTTCGTTAGCAAAAGACATTCCAATACGCTACGTTTAAGTAGCGTTGAAATCAAAGCACAACATGTGAACGCTTAGAATGTCTCTTGGTATTTCAAAAACACGTTACCTCTACCTAACCATTGACGGTTCCAGCGCAGCACAATTGCATCACAAACACGTCACGTGAACGGGTCCTTGATGTATTTAGCAACCGCATATACATATGACAGTGAGAAGCAATGAAATGTAAGTGATAAAATTAAAAATTTGGAGATAATCAATACAAATGGTGACCCTCTCCTCTGTTGTGGTGCTAGAAATTGTACTAATAAGTCTTAGTAGGTGCGACTCAACAGCGTGATTTCGAAAAACTTTTCAATGAAAACCTACCAAGGACCTCAATTTTACTCAAAACTTGAAAATGTCCACTTACATCCCTTTTTTTCTGTCTGCTTTATATGGCAAAAAGTTTCAAAAAATGATAATTTATCTCAAGGCTCCATACAACTGTGAAGGGAGTATGATTTTTCTTTTTTTTGAAAACTTACGAGGATTTTGCTCAAGCTGTTTATTCTAATACAAAGAAGCACGATATTAAATTTTGGGAACATAAACAATTTGATATTTATTTAAAGAAAGACCACACATATATATCTTTTCTTCTCTCTCTTTTTAATCTTACGATTTATTTTATTGTTTTTTTTTCTTTCTTTTTAAGTTGAAGTGTTTTCCAAAGATTTTGCTCTATTCTCAATATTACACAATGTACACTGAAAACCTAAGTTTTAATATTACAATTTAACATCTGAATTATCGAAGATTCCTTAAGCTTAAGATATGTTTTTGACTTTTAATAGGCTTTAATTAGGGATTGCAATACCGGAGAAAAAAATACAATTCTGGTATTCGGTACTTTTTTAACATGATACCGGAATACCGGTATTAATACCGGTATTAGAAACTTCCCAAAAAATATTCAAAAGCATAACGTTCCACAGCCATATTTTATTATTTTGTGCAAATAGTGCATTATTTACATATTGTGAACAAACATAAAACTAGTATGTTGTAGCCATCACGAAACTTTCTTCTATATCTTTCTTATAATTCTGATTCCTCCCTATGCTTGACGAAGAAGCAACATTCCCAACAAAAACAAAATTACACACGCAAAAACTTGACGACCATTCCAATTCCCGATTTATCTCAAAAGCAAAGCAAAGAATGGAAATTGAAAATTAATTTAAATATCTTGCTTAAAATAATTACAAACATTTATTTGCTAACAAACACAAGATGGCAACAGTTAAAAATTTTAAATATTGCTATTTTCTGGTTATTTTCCAACAGTTAAAATCACGTGAAATACGCAGATGACAGTCTATTACGATTTATCTTTCCTTATTGTTGCATTTATAAAGCTATTTTTATTCACAAAAAAAAAAAAAAAAAAAAAAAAAATCAGCCTCCCATTCAGCGATTTGCGCCAAAATTGAACCAACGCCTGTTTACAAATGGATTCACATTTATTCCAAATTTCATCCAGAACGTAGCATTACTTCTTGAGATATGGCACTCACAATGGAAAAAAGAATTGCGCCACCCCCTTTTCAGCTATTAACACCAAAATAGAATCAGCTCTTATACCCTCTAAGGGCTACTAGTCGATAAATTTTTGTTTGATTCCGTTCATTATTTCTTGAGATACAGCAGTCACAATTGACGACAAAAAACGCTCTATAGCTCAACCCCCCTTTGAGTTATTGACACCAAAATTCAATCAGCACCTGTACCTGTTAGGGGCACCATATGAACCAAATTTTGTTTTATTGCGCCAGTTACTTCCTGGGGAATAGCAGGAACTTATAACTCAAAAAACGTCCCATTGCTCCACCCCCTTGGAGGAATTCGCGCCAAAAACCAATGGGCACAAGTTCACAAAGCGGCACATATATGTACCAAATTTCGTTCGATTTCATGCGAGAGTTTTTGCTGTAGAGCGGCCACAAAAAACTGGTCATACACAGACGTGACACACACACACACAGACAGACATTTTCCAAAAATGGTTGAAATGGACTCAGCACACCTCAAAACGTTCAAATCCTTCTAAATTCGAATATTTGCACAAATCCAATACTTTCTTCTATATATTAGATATAGAAGAAAGTAATGAAGGAACAAATATCATAATAAAAAATCAATGACAGCAAGAAACATAATGCATTTATGTAATTCTCACTAAGCCATCACCACTCATCTTAGTGACAAAATTTCCTGTAGTTGAAAATATTCTTTCTGAATTAACCGATGGTACTGTTACTAATGCTTCTGTTGTTGCTTGGAAATCCTTCATCTTCAAATAATTCGGTTTTTAACTTTTTGGTTTTGAAAAAATCATTTTTGTGAGTGTGGGTGTTTCTTTTGTATTGCGGGTAGTTTTTTTTATCGTTATTATTTATAGCTGAACAGTCACTTACTGTAACTATTCTTCGAGCGAATATTCCTTCCCGGTATTAACATCATCTTCAACTATTTCCTTACTTTATTTCCTCTTGGTCAGAATACGTTTGTATCTGCTTTTTATTAACCCTTGGGTTTGAAATTTACGCCAAATTTGATCTTGTTAGTTTCTTTTTTTTTTCGAAATTCTTTATAATTATGTAAATTTCTGAAAATGTGTTTCAACTGATTATGCCTTGCCTCTTTGCAAATGTTCAAGGCATTATAAATATTATCTCGTGTGGTATAAAGTTAAATAGTGAGACAGAACAGCACGCTGATACGGGCGACAACGAATTTATGTTTGTTATGCTAACAAGAAAAAGTCTTTCTCAAAATTCAGTGCAGTTGAGACAAATACTTAAAAAATATATATCATAAAGAATTGCTGCATTTGGTGGTTGGAATAATTTTTTCATAGTTCAAAAACATTTGTGATTGAACTTAAAATCAGTTTCCACTAGAGGACAAGTCAAGGAAATTGAGAAAATAAAAACGTAGTTCACTTAAACTCACGAACGTGCGGTTCATCACACCACCTGGCGATGAAAATATCATTTTGTAATTTTTTCGCTACTTTTATTCATTGATATTCTATAAATTATTTGTACTTTTGAAGCCAAACTTTACTACAATGAATTGATTTTGGAACTGTCTCACTGAAAAAGAAATTTACATTTAAAGTAACAGTATACATCTAATTAGTTACATTGAAATCTCTTTCCTTTTAAATTATTTATTATATTTAGCTAATACCGAAAATACCGATATTCCACCCCATCTAATACAAGTATTACAAAATTGAAAAATAGCTCCAAATATCCATATTGGGTATACCGGTACACCAGTACTGCAATCACTAGCTTTAATAGATGATTTCACATCATCTATATCTGATTTGTCTCTAAAAGTGGCTAGTTACAGAGTTTTATCTTCATTTGATTGTTTATTTTCCCCTAATAAAATAATCGTTTTTTTTTTTTTTTTTGTCTTGCTGTTTTTTGCTTTGTTGCGAAAAAAAAAATCTTGGATTTTTTTTATAAATTTAAAAATAACATTTCAATTTTATCTATAGCAATATTTTTTTACTTTTTATTTATTTTTTACTAATTGTTTTTAAAATTGTGTTCTTTGCGTTGCATTTGTATTTCATTATTTTTTTTAGCCGTAAGACGCTCTTATTTAATACTTCTTGGAATTTCATTTTGATTTAGTAAATATGTATAAATATTTCACTGCGTGATAACATAATGTTTCAAAAGTGAACAACATTGTTTTATCGCAATTATCTGCAATTACTACATTTATTCCCACTGAAAATAATCCCAATAATGGAAAATAAGCCACAGTCATTCCAAAAAAGAAAAAGTCAAAATAATAATAAAAATTAAAAATGCTACAAAGCAGCAAAACATTTTAATTCGCTTAATCATTCACCTTTACTTGTTAAGATAAGAACTTTTTCTCCTTTTAACTGTGTCTGGAAAAGCTTCGTTAAGAAATAATCTTATTGATATTGGAGAATGAAATCTTTCATAGAGACCTTAATTTCCTTTAATGAGTCTTCGCTATTGTTCCTTTCCTTTTTTGCTATTTTGTTTTGTTAAACAGCATTCGATTGTGGAATCTATTAAAGTTCAAAGCGTAGAGCATGAAAGTTTCGATACAGTTGCAGTATAATCTCATTTCCAGGCTTTTGTAGGATATTAAAACCTTTGGGAATAAAAGTCATTCTGTGGTTAATAGAATTTGTTGAGTCACAAAGTAGTTTTTGTAGTCTTTTACTTAAGTTGGCATCGGGTGAAAGTTTTTCTGCCCTGAGTTCTACCGTTTTTAGAGCTTTCACTTAATTGGATATGTTAATTTGTATATGTAACAGCAGCTGGATTGTTCTGCCTTAAAAGAGAGGATTGATTTTCCAGTAAAGTGAAGGTACACATTGACTTTTTGGTGATCATTAGAGCATTGTTATTCGAAACATCGTTTATTTCTAACATATTTTTTTTTCAACCTAGATTAAGGTTGTGCACAAGAAAACGTAATTGTGTAAAAGAAAGCGCACCAAATGACGTACGTACCTTGTATTGCATTTTACAACGATTCTAACAGTTTTGAGATATGATACAATGTATTGAAAATCTCAGCAATTAAAATAAACTGATGTGAAGAGCTTACACCATCCTGTTTTTACACCTGTTTTGGTGATGCTTCATCCTCATCTCATATATATATATATATATATAAATATATATATATATATATAAATATATATATATATATAAATATATATATATATATATATATAAATATATATATATATATAAATATATATATATATATAAATATATATATATATATAAATATATATATATATAAATATATATATATATATAAATATATATATATATATATATATAAAATAGTGAATTCACTGATCAAGTAACGCTCTGACGTCATCAACGATGACACTCGCACCATAGCATAATAATTTGGTAATATTTTTTGGAAATGTTTGATATGCAGGGAGATGCTTTATTTGGAAAAGGCTGTGCTGGATCCGGTAACTTAACTGTTTTACTGGTGAGACCAATTTTAGAAAAATGAAGAAACGGAAAAGTGGTTTACAATATTAACGCTATCTACTGGAGTATAGGTTAATTCACTGGAGTTAGGGTACAAATTTCAGCTATCAAAATATCACCCGAACAGGCAATTGCTTCGTTCAGATGTAGAAGAAATTTTAACCCATCGTACCTTGACGGACGATTTTCTAGTTTAAATTATCATTCATTGTTGAAGCTATCTTGTAAGTAGTTAATAAATATTTTTTCCAGCTTCTTCTCAGTGATATTATAGAAAAGTTAATGGTTTTTGATACTCATAAGCTATTAACTACCGAAATTAATGTTTTAATAACATTTGTCAAAAACATTATGATTTTACTTACTTTTTTTCAGTGTAGAACACCAGAATACACCTTGATGTGTGGAATGTTTTTCGTTTTGACGTAATATAAGTGAATAAATAAATAACAATAGGGGAGGGTGGGGCATGTTGGATCATGATGCATGTTAAAACATTTGAGTGGGTAATTATTTAAAAAAAAGAATATGGGGGGGGGGGATTCCGGTAAAATTTATTTGGTACGTCTTAAGAACATGCTGTTTTAGGACTCTATTGATTTTTTTTTCGGGCAGATAGATATTTAACAAGGAACTATAAAAAATGTCATACATTTATTTATCTGCGAATTAATTGGAAACATATTGGTGACACATGGGTGAAACACATTACAAAAATATACCAGAGATGGTTTTAGCAGAAATAAAAACACATATCTACTAAAAAGTTACAGTTCAACCTGACATTTTGTTTACAATTTCCAGAATTTACATTGAAAGTTCGCCAAAATCTTGAAATATCCCTTGCATATACAAATTGCTATAATTAAGCATGTTTCTTTAAACATTTTAGGCACATTTAATCAAAAGCACTGTTCAACATTGATCCAGATCAACAATGAATTTTCAGTTGAAAGCTCACCCATATTTTAGCATGAAATTAGTTTGAAACAATTATTATTCACGTTCTAATTACCTTGGGATGTTGGCATTTTTTTTTTATCTGATGTAGAAAAATGAGGGGTTTCTATGGATATTTAATTTTAATTTGTGCGACATTTTTTAGCCTCATATTAGAGGATTTAAACAAAAATGTAGACTAAAATTGAAATAAACTAATAATTAATAATTAATTAATTAATTTGATCATAGAATATTGCATTGTCATCATGTTTGAGGTTACATACAAAATTTCAAAAAAAAAAAAAGGTCAGAGAATGTGGGTGAAAATTAAGTAGTAAGATTCCTCTTGAGAGCGAATCTCGAAAAAATTTCCCGTGCGTAACGCTAAGTTTTTTATTTTATTCAAGTAACACTATAAACTAAATATGGGATTAACTGTTATTGCTTTGATAGTATATTAAAGCATGTATTATTACCCATCAGCATTATTCTTTTAAGGCTTTGTTTAGCTGGAAAAATAAAAAACTTAGCGTTACGCACGGAACATTTTTTCGAGAATAGCACTGGAAGAGACAAGAACAAAACCAAGTTAATCAACACATACTAATAAAAATGACAAAAAAGAAATTAATTTGAACTTTGGCATCTTGAATTCAAATTATGTTTTTTGCAATCAAGAGTGTGTATGTGTGAGTAGGCATGTGTGTGTGTGGGGGGGGGTACGTGTATGTGTGAGTAGTTGAGTGTGTGTAGATGTGTGTGTGTTTGTGTGTATGTGTAGGTATCTGTATGTATGCGTGTGTGTATGTGTTTGTGTGTTTGTGTATGTATGTGCGTGGGTGTATGTGTGTGTGTGTGTGTGTAGGTGTAAGTGTAGGCAAGTAAGTGACGCAATCTGGAGATGGTTTTCGCTAGATTAGCAGCAACGTGAGGCGGCCGGCCGACGGTGGTGCTGCAGAGGGAGGCGGGGGGAAAATAAAATCACAGGAATACAAAACTGTCAAGTAAGAACAATAAGCAATCGTGATTGTTCAAAAATGGATTCGTCGACAAAAACGGGGCCTCACTTATGTCTGCTTCGATACACTATACACTTATTTTCAAATACATTTACTTAGATTCTTTTGTATTTTAAAACTCCATTCAAGTTACTCTACGTGTTAAAAATTCATTTTTCAAAGTGAACTTTAACGTTGTGTATAGATTGCCAAAAGTTTTTGTTAAAGGCAGTTTCTGAAAGCCACTTAAGGAGCTATAGTAAAGGAAATAGTTTGCTATAACTATTCTCACTTTTAGGAAAATGTGATAATCATATTACGTGCTCATATTTTGTAACTTACGAAAGAACTATCCAAGATCCTCCATACTACTCCTCCCTTAACCCATGACCTTTTTTTTGTGATCAGAAGGAATTGTACTCTATTTTACAGAAAAGAGTTTCGTCTCGAGTGAGTTTTTTGCCTTTTAAGTTGACGCAATATTTTCTTTATATTCGTGACGCAATAAAAATGACTGTTGGCTTTATAGGTCAAACTTTTTTTCTTTAATTTATTTTTTTTTTGTGCAAATTTCTTAAAAGATTTAATTTGGGTAATGAAAACACGGTAACATTTTTCTTTTGCTACTATCGTTTCATGAAATATTCTCGTGGGTTCATCCACTGGAGTTAGTGTTAAAATTTCAACTATCAAAATATCATCAAACAGGCAATTGCTTTGTTCAAGTGTAGGACTACTTTTAACGCGTCATATCTTGCCGGATGGTATTCTAGTACTAAGAAAAAGCGTAATTTACGTTAACCAATTCAAGAAAAAATAGGATCGCATCATCATTTCGCTTTTTTCCATGCAAAAATTTTGGACTGTTGTGTTAATCTTTAGAGTGCAATTTAACAGTCGAAGAAAAGTATCGTATCAGGCTGTCCTGGTCTTTTATCAATTAACATTCATTCGCTGTAAGTTGCCGGATAAAATGATGTAGCACAGCGATTCTCCACAGGTGGTCCGACACCGATCTGTATAAAAATTTGTGCGTTTTTTGGAGATTTTTCTTCGTTCACATTAAAAACATTTCCTTAAAGCAAAAGAAAAAAAACGAGATGATGTGTACATTACATGACTTCCTATAACACCAATTTAATGTTCTTTCCCCATTACTGGCATTTTTAGTGTGATTCAATAGTTAACCATCTAAATATCACCAACAGTGGCCAAATTGAAACCAGATTAAGATAATAATAATAATAAAACGAAATCGCCAAATTTGCCGCCAAGTTGGCGACAAAATTGGAGACCAAAAGACTGGCGATATATCGCCAAGTGTCCGCCAAATTATAACATCACTTGAGTTTGCATCAAAACTAACAATGAATTCCTCCCAAAAAGGTACAAAAGACCCCTTTAGAAACACTCGAATACAACCAAACGAAGAGGTGCACAACTAGACCCCACTAGGAGTCTACGTACCAAATTTCAACTTTCTAGGACATACCGTTCTTGAGTTATGCGACATACATACACACATACGCACATACATACGTACATACAGACGTCACGAGAAAACTCGTTGTAATTAACTCGCGAAACGTCAAAATGGATATTTCGGGCGTCTATACGTTCTTAGGTACATATGTACGTGTGGTCGGGTCGAAAAAAAAAACTCAACATTCATTTGGGATTGAACAAAATGGGAATTAAGGCCGATTATGAGTGAAAATTTTTTCGCAAATACAATACTTCCTTTTTTGTTAAAGGAAGTAAAAAAGAAAAACACTAAAGTTATGTTTATACATTTATTATTATAATTATATATAATACATTCATTTGTTATTATAATTATACATTTATTATTATAATTATAAAGTCTAACCTCCATATATCGAACTTCTACATATCAAAATTTTCTATATATCGAAATTCCAGCAAATTTCTATGTTCATTATATAGAAAAATTGTTTCTATATATCGAAAAAATCTCTATATATCGAAATTTATTTTGAGACATTCGTAGATTTTATTTTCCACTTTAGACTGTTTGTCTCATGAAAAATGAAGGCGAGAGGAGAAAATTACGCTCACTAAAGGTTGCTACGGAACTCATAAGAAATCTGGGGTTGAAGAGTGTGTAATTAAGTCGTTGTTCCGTTCTGAAGTTCTTAAATTCAATCAAGTTTATTTCAAATCTTAGCTGTAACCAATAAACCTGTAAAATCAGTTTCAAATGATCACTTTCGTTTGTTGATTCCAAGTCTTCTTAGCTTCAGTAAAAATCATTCAAGTTAAGTAGATTGATTTTTTACTTTTTTCTTTATCACATTGTTAAAACGAAAATCCACTAATGCGATCAAGTTGAATTGCCGAAGAATAAGAAGATGTATGGTTGGCGTAAAAATGTAATTTCCGTTAATTTTTTAATCATTAACTTTCATTTAATCCGATGCTCGTATAAATTGGAAATTATGTTTCATGCACGAAAATTAGCTTTTATTTTCATGTTTTAGGATACTTTTATGATAAAATGAGATCGTTTCCATATATCGAAATTTCTATATATCGAAATTTCTTCCGGCAATTTGCTACTTCGATATATGGAGGTCCGACTGTATATAATA